>NC_064849.1:25931980-26231980 GCF_024139225.1 Suncus etruscus
TGACATAGCCTATATATAATGTTTCTTAGGAAAGTATAGGAAGTAGTTAAAACATTGTGACTTGGGGCCAGTGAGTTGCCTTGCCTTGCATGCAACAGACCTAGTTTGATCCAACATTTGATCCCCTCAAACCCTGCCAGAAGTTGATCCCTAAGTATAGAGAAAGGTGTAGACCCTGAGATTTGCCTGATGTTCCCACAAAAAATTAAAAATAAAGAAAAAAATGTAGTGACCTATACTGGAGAGATAGCTCAGTACCAGGATCCAAGTTCAAACTCTGACACATGGTCCACCAGTACTGCTGGAAATAGCCCCAGGGTCTCCCCCAAACACAGCCAGGTATAGTAAGTACAAGCCTAGAGAAACCTATACACCTCTGGAGTGGCCCTAGTGGTCCCCCATATTGCAGAGCCCATTCATTTTTCTTCCCATTTGAGCTCTCTGACTCTGTTGGACAAATATCTAGGAACGGCCCTAGATCCATTGAGCATTGCTTTAGTTTGAAAAATATAATGTGCTTACTAAGAGGTAAATAGAAGGATAAAATTCTTAATAAATTATGCTTTGCTATAACTCCATTAGAAACGAGTGGTATTGGGAAATGTGTGATTTTTGGAACATCTCTGAACTCGATCATAGCTGCAGCTCCATGAGAGAAAGAATTATGTGTCTTGAAGAAATTAAGTGTCCTAAAAGCATTAAGTGTCACAAGAACCAAGTAATATACACTTTCCAGCATGTGAATAAGGAGAAAATGGGACACAGTGCTTGGTTTCATGTAGATAATAGCTATTATGGACACAGTAATATCACAGTTAGTTTTTGAGGTTATCTTTCTTAATCTATAACTATGTGTAGAGAGCCTTTTGTCTATTTTCTTGGGAGCATAAAATTTGATTCAGTTGATTATGTAAAAAAGTATCTTATCAATGATAGAAATAATAAAAAAAAGGTAAGAAGATATTGTGCCATCTTGGTCCTTGAAATCTATAGCATATACATGCAGAAGGTACACACAATTACTTGGAGCTGTCATAAGATACTGTAGTCTGGATGATTTAAATACAAGAATATGTCCCACATTTTTCACAGTGTGAAGGTTCAAGAGCAAAATGCTAATATGGGGCTTGAATGAAAGTATTTGCCTTAAATACATTGAACCAGGCTTCAATTCCTAGCACTACATATGAACCCCTGAGACCCACCAGAAGTGATCCCTGAGTGCAGAGGCAGTAGTAAGCCTTAAGCATCAATGAGTGTACACCTCCCCCAATAAAAAGTGCCAGTACATTGTCTGGTGCAGACTCTTCTTCCTCTGAGGATGGCCTTCTTTGTACCCTCCACTGTCTCTTTTTATGAAGACACTAATACCATTCATGATGGTTCTATTTTCATGATATGATTATCTCCTAAAGACCCACCTCCTTCACAGTAGAGAAAAGACCTTTCACATAGGAAATGGGGAAATATAACCATTAATCTACAATACCCACTGAAGACAATTACTGTTTTTTATTTAGTTAATAAGAAACTGGAACAGACACAAATCATTTTTAATGAAGTATTTATCAAAATGCCAGCAATTGCTCTATACATTGTGACAAAAGGTCTAAGAATGCCTTAGATTCTGATGTATGTTCTATTTTGTGTTTTGCAGACAACTCCAATGAAATAGACATTGTACACCATGTGGACACAGAGGCCAATATAGCTACAGAGGTTTGCCTCACTATTCTAGATCTTTTGTCCCTCTTCACTCAGATTCACCAGGTAAGTATGACCAGAGCATATACAGCAAAATAAAAGAGAATCATAAAGTACATGAAATCAAGAACAACTTTTTAAAAATATTTTATGAAGTGAAGTAGCCTTATATAATTAATCTATATGGGAGCAGAAATGTGAAATTTACTGTATCAGTAACTAGTGCTTGATTGATAACTCACATATATTTATTTGTTTGGGAGCCACACCCAGCAGCACTCAGCTTTTACTCCTGGCTCTGGGCTCAGAAATCGCTCCAGCAGGCTTGGGGGACTATATGGGATTGCCGGGGATTGAACCGAGGTCTGTCCCAGGTCAGCCACGTGCAAGGCAAATGTCCTACCACTGTGCTATCACTTCAGTCTCCCTATATATCATATAATATATATATTTCTTTTATATATGATATATTAATTTCTTACTGCTCAATGAAAATATCTCTCAAATCCCATTTATTTTACAGTCTTTATCGATATCAACAAAAACCTACCTGTAATCACACTTTTTGTCTCTTCCAACTCCATCCCACTCACCATTCTCACATTGGTCTACTCTTTGTGCTCTTCTCCAACTCATGTCCCTATTATTAGCTGTTTCTCACTTCTAGGATAATCCCATGATTTTCTCAGGGAAGATTTCTGGACCTCATCTCTTGTCCATTAACAAAGGTCTTAAGGACCTCTCCATTTGAAAGTAATGTAAACATTTTTCTATCATACTCATAACATAATTCTTACCATAGCCTCATATAGATATCACATCATTCCCCACTGTTTTCTTAGTTATTATTTTTTCAAGCTTTCTCTGTTTCACTGATGACATTTTTCCAATTCTTCTCTGCCTGTTTCACTAAGAACATAGACCTTGTCTTTTCTATAACACTTTATTTTCAGCACCAAGAAATGTGCTTACCACACAGGAAAAATCTTTTCCAATAATGAGTGACCCTTTACTCATGCTAAATAACAATGTGTTAAATTTCCAGAGACAGATGCAGCAGTCTGAGTGTCAAAATTCAACGATGAAAAGGGTCTTTGACACCTACATGCTCTTCTTCCAAGTTAACCAGTCGGCCACAGCTCTGAAGCATGTATTTGCATCCCTGAGACTGTTTGTATGCAAGGTATGAGTCCTCTTTTTCTAGGAAAAACTATCATAGATAATATACACATCTTAGTTCTGTATCTCTCAGTATGGAAGGAAGAAGACTTTTTTCCTTCTAGTATTGATTTATTTTGTTTAATGAAATTTTTTACTATGTGGTTTTAGAAGATTAACAGTCTGAAAGTCACTGTTGCCAAACATCTCTTTGAAGATCAAAATGAAGTAAAATTTATGTCTGGCCACCAATTTTCTGGCTTTTTGTTCTTCAATCTGTTTTAATGATATGCATACCCTGAGCTGAGATTTTTCTTCATGCCAAATTCAAGTTCTATATGATGGTGGATATCTTCTCTAAGGATACCTGTTAGTTAACTTTGTGGTTTAGCAATGTTGGATGAACAGAAAACATTTTAAGGCTTTCCCTTATTTCAAGTCTCTCCCTTGTTTGTTTGTTTGTTTGTTGCCATTATTAATTCAAGAGATAATTATAAAGTTAATAGTAACTATTTTAGAAAGAAAAGAGAATGCCAACATGGACTTTTTATAAATACCATTATATTCTCTGCTTGAAAACAGAAGAAAAAAAGTACGGTAAATAAAAGAAACAATGGTTTTGTTGGAAGAAATTTTAAAACGTAAGGATAAACAGAGAAAGATGAAAGAAGACCACTTACTTCATCTCTTGCATTTCCCCAGTTTCCTTCAGCATTCTTTCAAGGGCCTGCTGACCTCTGTGGATCCTTCTGCTATGAAGTCCTAAAATGTTGCAACCACAGATCACGCTTAACTCAGACAGAGGCATCAGCACTCCTGTACTTTTTCATGAGGAAGAACTTTGAATTTAATAAGCAGAAGTCAATTGTTCGATCCCACTTACAAGTAAGTCTTGCCAGTTTTTATGAATGACATTGTGAAAATCATGGTCTGTTTTTTGCCTTGATAAAAGTCTACTGTTCCCAAAGCAAGCACATACCAAAAACTCTTCCCATCACATTGACATTGCATTCTTATTGATAGTGGGAGGGCATATAGGTAGAGGTGAGTAGAGTCCCTACACCATAGGAACTTCCTTTTACAGCCAAGGGAGGAAAATCCTGTAGAACACAGGACAAAACTTGACCATCTCTGGAGTTCCACTTTTTCCACCTTTTAAATTTATAAACTTTTTTCTCAAATCATTTAACCATTCTTGTAGTCTTTTAAAGACCTTTAAGATGATAGGAAATGACTCCTAGAGATATACCCTAGGAACACAAAAATACAATACAAAAATCTCTTCACACCTATATTCATTGCAGCACTATTTACAATAGCCAAACTCTGGAAACAACCAAGATGCTCTTCAACAGATGAGTGGCTAAAGAAACTGTGGTACATATACACAATGGAATATTATGCAACCATCAGGAGAGATGAAGTCATGAGATTTTCCTATACATGGATGTACATGGAACCTATTATGCTGAGTGAAATATGTCAGAGGGAGAGAGATAGATGCAGAATAGTCTCACTCATCTATGGATTTGAAGAAAAATAAAAGACATTCATGCAATAATTTTCAGAGACAAAAAAGAGGAGGGCTGGAAGTTCTAGCTCACTACATGAAGCTCACCACAGCGTGATAAGTGCAGTTAGAGAAATAATTACATTGAGAACTATCCTAACAATGTGAATGAATGAGGGAAGTAGAAAGCCTGTCTAGAGTACAGCCGGGGATGGAATGGGGAGGAGGGAGATTTGGGACATTGGTGATGGTAATGTTGCACTGGTGAAGAGGAGTGGTCTTTACATGACTGAAATCCAATTACAATCATGTTTGTAATCAAGGTGTTTAAATAAAGATATTGATAATTAAGATTATAGGAAAGTACCAGATTATAAAACTCTGCAGTTTGAATACATAAAGTTATCATTTATTGGCCTTAAAAGGAGAAATAAATTATAGGCGTTCAACCCAATACATTTCTTTAAAACAATCATTTCTAATTTGCTTACTTCTGTGATTTCTCTTTACTTTTTTCGTCCAGCTCATTAAGGCTGTAAGTCAATTAATCGCTGATGCTGGGATTGGTGGTTCTCGGTTTCAACATTCTCTTGCAATCGCCAACAATTTTGCCAATGGAGACAAACAAATGAAAGTAAGAAAGACTGTGGATACTTTGATTTTTAAGAATTGTAAATAAAGTGGATTATTTTTGCAAAATGTAAAAACCACTAAATAAAAGACATTTAAAACATATGCATTTCAGGAGCTAGAGTGATAACCCAGAGATAGGGCTTTTGCCTTGCACTCAGCTGACCCAGGACAAACGTGGGTCTGATCCCAGGTGTCCCATATGGTCCCCTAAGCCAGGAGATTTCTGAGTGCAAACCAAGAGTAAATCCTGAGCATCACTGGTGTGGCCCAAAATCCAAAAAAAAAAAAAATTGCATTTCATTTAACTGAGTACTTAAGTAGACTTTGATTCTTGTTTAAATCATAATCAACTTTAACACTTTCAGCAAATAATTTTTATTATAGAATTTCCAAGAAATATGAGTTAACAATACATTAAAAATTTTATAGCACATATTAAAAATTTATTGATTCCATAAGATTATTTTTTACAAAATATTTTTTACAAAATACATCATATCTTTTAGAAGTTTCTGAAGTCAGTATATCGTCAACATACTAGTTAATATATTATGGAGCACTCATGGATGAATCTAGGATTAAAATGTTTTCAGATCCCCTTTATTTACTGTATTGGTTTTTTTTTCTTCTCTATCTTTTCAACTTTCCTCTTTTTTTTTTTTAAACCTCATTACAAGTAACTTCTCCCCTTGAGCTTACTCTCTCAGGAACTATAAACATACTGTTAGTAATTGGAAAAGCACCTTTTCTATAGTTCTATCAAAGTCCTAGAACCAAATCTTTTTCATCAAATTTGCATCATATTTTCATTTAAAACCATTCTATGTGGTCTAGGAGACAAAAGAACTTGATTAGACAGTTGGGCACCAGAACATTCCCAAGGTACCTCTTTGGTCGCTTGGAAATGAAAGTCAATCCATTCCAGTCACCTTCCTAAACTAGAGCCAGATTGTCTCAAAGGACATTTAGGATGCTATTACTAGAAGAAGTTGGAGTTGGAAAGCAAAATGTTGACATCCACTACAATTTTTTAAGTTGTATAATCATCATAGCAATATACAAATCAATGTCTAATATAATAATTAAAATTCTTATAAGAATTTATAAAAAATATCTAGAAGGCACTAAAAAATATCTGGAAGGCACCAAACCATAATCAGTGACTTGTCTAAGGAATTCTAAATAGATAATGACCTAAGCTTTCTCTTTTCCAAAGAACAGCAACTTCCCAGCAGAAGTGAAAGACTTGACTAAACGTATAAGGACAGTTTTGATGGCCACAGCTCAGATGAAGGAGCATGAGAAGGACCCTGAGATGCTAGTGGATCTCCAGTATAGCCTAGCAAACTCATATGCAAGCACCCCTGAGCTCAGAAGAACCTGGCTAGAAAGCATGGCCAAGATTCATGCAAGAAATGGAGACTTATCTGAGGTGAGATCAAAGTTTCAGTCACTCTCCAACTGCATCATTGTGATAGTCAGGACAATTTCCCTAACATTTACAGCCAGAATTTTAAAGGTACCATATTTACCCTTCTTCTAGATAGGACAGAAATATATCATATGCAGCCATTTTATATAGAGAGTACATTAAATTTACATGTAAGAACCAAGGATGTCTGATTTCAAGTATCAAATAAAGGAAGGCTAGAGAAATAAAGGGATTTATAAGTCCTTGCAATATAAATAACAACTTTAAAAGCTGAAATTAGGGGCCAGTGAGGTAACAAAGTGGACAAAGTGTTTGCCTTGCACACAGCTGACCCAGGTTCAATCACCAACATATCATATGATTTCCTAAGCACTTCCAGGAGTGATTCCTGAGTACAGAGCCAGGAGTAACTCCTGACCATCACTGGGTATAACCCCAAAATAAACAGACAAAAAATCCTGAGACAAATGAACATGTTGGTAAGGGTATTTAAAAATGGAGCATTTGTAAGTTAATATTCTACTTGAAACTTCTTCCTTGCAATTAGAATCTAATTGGAACTTCTACCCATCACAATGAGTTAACTCAAGTTAGAGTAATCTCCCCTCACTTGTAACTCATCTGTGTTATTGATAGAAATGTTAACTCTCCTGAGAGCAACATGAGGCTAGTGCACTGTGGGGTTGTAAATTATTAGCTAATCTTTTGTGTCCAATTAAACATTGATTGTATTTATATGAAGCAATTTAGAGCATTCATATTGCATTCAGGTACCAACTTGGGAAATTGTGCCATATTCCAGAAATATGCCCCTTTGGGGAGGATTTAATTTTTCTAGTTAAGTCCTAAATATGAAGCTCTTCTAAATATATGTAGTTACCAGAAACCCTGAAATGGCAATAGGACCAATCTGAGGTCTTGCTTGAAAGCAATTTGTTGAATCCAACAATGAGAGACTCCAAATTTCCTTAAGT
This sequence comes from Suncus etruscus, assembly GCF_024139225.1. Taxonomy (NCBI): domain Eukaryota; kingdom Metazoa; phylum Chordata; class Mammalia; order Eulipotyphla; family Soricidae; genus Suncus; species Suncus etruscus. The sequence continues at coordinate 25,939,392 of NC_064849.1, forward strand.
TGACATGAAACTTCCCATCAAACTTAAAAGGGACTGGAGAGACTATCTAATAAGCAGGCACTTGCCTTGCATGCAGCTGACCAAGTTGCAATTCTCAGCACCATAAATGGTTCCCTTAGCACCTCCAGGAGTGACTCCTGAGTACTCCTGAACACCTTATGGCCAAGAATAAGCCATAAGCACATCAGGGGATGGCCCAAACCAAAACAATCTCTTAAAATAAAACTTCAAAAGTAAATACTAAAGTAATTTGGACTACAGCAACTCAAATTCTTATATGTTCTCAGCAAATTCCAAGGCTTGCAAAAGTTATTAGAGAAATTCAGTTATCACCCCTATAATATGACTGAGTTTGGGAGGGAGGTAAACACATGTGTTACCAGATCACAACCATGTTTAATCAGGCACTTCATACTGTAAGGCAACTACTTCATATGCAACATAAATTTTAAGAGATCATTATTAAACATGTAAAAAGACAGTTTGTTTTTGCTAATGATTTGAATCCAGATACTAGAATTTCTAGTTTTAAGTGAAAAAATTGTGGATATTAAAATATAGATAAGCACGTAGGTTTAAAGATACATAGATAAGTACAAATATGGTAGACAAGTAAATGTATGTAGATTTAGCTTGACTTTAGATATAAAAAAGGGATATAATTCTTTGAAGGAATTCTTCAGGACCATTCATTGGCCTACCTGAAAAATTACATTAAAATAAAATATTCCCCAAAATGTACTTTACTCTTTATTTTTATTTTTTGGACAGTAATTGTTTATTTTATTAAGTCTATCTTTATAAAGAATTCACATGACCTGTCCTGACTCCATCTAGAGGATTATTCCTAATTGGATACATTCTCAAATCTCTGTTATCTTTTCTCTGAACCTTTTTTTTTTTTAATAGGCTGCCATGTGTTACATCCATATTGCTGCCCTCATTGCAGAGTACCTGAAAAGAAAGGGTAAATGGACCAGGGGACTGGTTGTGGGGGGAAAGAAGCTCAGAAGCCAACTTGTTAGAATCTAACCTAAAAATTATTTATGTTTAATTCATCTCAGTTTTGTTTTATTTTATCTCATTGACTTTCACAGACATGCCTAATTGTTCTTTTAACTGCTAGTGCCTTCATGCCATGATGATGTTTTATGTTCAAGGCTAACTGGGATATCACCTTCTTTATTCAAAATGAGAAGGCATCTTTGGTGAATGATTTGTACCTTCATAGGCTTGTATTAACACAACCATGTAACAATGTTCCTAACCTCATCTTGCACTACCATAGGTTACTGGAAAATGGAAAAGATTTGCACAACATCCCTGCTCGAGGACGAAATCCACCCTTGTGATAGCAATCCATTACTAACAACTCCTGGTGGAGGAAGTGAGTGGCTAACCAACCTTGTTTACCCCTCATAGCAGTTCAGAGGAAATCAAGTTGGATTCATGAAGTAAAACTCTCCCAGACTTACCTAACTTCCACTGTAAAACTCTGTTGCCCCTCTGCTTCAGAAATCCCATCCAAAATGCTTGAAGGTCAGATTACTGAAAAGTTCTAAGCAAAAAGAAACCTCGTATCCAATAATATTATAAATTATCATCATGTTTAGATACCAATTTGCATGCTAGTATGTCATTGGAATTTTACTCTGAATTTATAAATTGTTTAAAATCTCTGAAAAACCATTTTTAATTTTGAAATGTACTAAAAGTCTTTATTCAAAATAAGGGATGCTTTCTGTCATCCCCCAAGACTACCAGGATGGAAACCTGAGCATAGAACCATGAGTAATTCCTTGAGAATGAGGACAATGTGGAGATTAACAGGCCATGTCATCTGGTACTTGGTGACTTCCATGGCTGCATTCAATCATATCAAGGGACCAAGTGGTGCCAGAGGTGCCAGGTCAGGTATCTGCTAAACATGCACCCAAACCATGCAATTCTTAGTTCCTCATTTTCTTTTATAAAAAATAATTTTAACAATTTGCACATATAATATTTTAGTGTTAATTTCCTTTCATTAAACATATTGCATTTTTAGTATCTAATTAAAAATATTTTGTAATAATAGTGCCCAAGAGTAAATAAGCTTTGGCTATAATCATTTGGAAACATAATTGGCCCTTATTGTTTTAAACAATTAAATATGTTCAGAGTGTTAGTAAATATTACAAATAAGGCATTTAGTTAAAAAAAAAAAACTAAGTGAGGGGTCAGAGAGATAGCATGGAAGTAGGGCATTTGCTTTGCATGCACAAGGATGGTGGTTCGAATCTTGGCATCCCATATGGTCCTCTGAGCCTGCCGAGGAGCGATTTCTGAGCATAGAACCAGGAGTACTGCTAGTTATGACCCAAAAACCAAAATAAATAAATGAATAATTAAAAATAAAAACTAAGTGAATCATGAAAAAGTAAGGTGACCTTTAAAAAGATAGCTAGTTAGCATCTTGCCTTCTGTCCTACTAAAATTCATGGGTCTTCCTGCTTCATTCCTCAGATCCTATTAGTTCTTTTTTTAATGCAAATAGTCAGAAATTATTATTGTGCAATTATTTCCTCTCCATCCTTCTTTATTGCAATAATAGGCCATACAGTTCCATAGATTAATGCAAATTATATACTTTAAAATTAGTTTCCATTTTACCTCCTGTTACAGATGAGCAAACCAAAATAAGTCAAATAACCTATATTACAAGTCAAATAAGTTACATCATCAAAGCTTCTGGTTAACTTGTAATAGGACCAAGGTTTTGGGGCTGCTCTGTGACTCTATTATCATCATTCATATTCCCTGTCCTTCAGATAAGATCCCTTCCTTAATTGATTGCTGTTTCGTATCTCTGTACAGCTTACCCTTCTTCCATGTTGGTATTAAAGCTGCTGAGGTAAAGTGAGGTTTGTAGATGATGCAAAAGAGTGAAAACTAGCTACTATTGACCATTATTAGTGTTCTAACCATGCCAAGTGTTTTTGCAAATATTAATATTTTACTCCCTTCAAACGTATTTTGAAACAAACATTAAGGTGTCCAGTTTTAGGAAACAAATTCAGAGGTGATTCGGATGGGCCATTGGTTCTACGTCTATCTACAAATTTTATGTCCTGTCCACAAACCTATGTTAACTCCTTATAGAAAACAAGTCACCCAAAATGATATAAAAATATAAAAAGATGGGGCTGGAGAGATAGCACAGTGATAGGGCATTTGCCTTGCATGCAGCTGATTTGAACAGGCAGTGGTTCCAATCCCAGCATCGCATATGGTCCCCCTGTGTCTGCCAGGAACAATTTCTGAGCGCAGAGCCAGGAGTAACCACTGAGCACCACCGGGTGTGATCCAAAAAGAAAAGAAAAAAATATGAAAAGATAAACAATGTTATTTGTATTTTCCAACATTTATATGTCCAAGCTACTTGTAATATACTGAAGAAACACATTGTCTACTATAAACAAGATTAGACTCAAATATTAATGTTCAGTTTTACTTGATCTCCCCTAGGCATGTTCTCTATGGGCTGGCCAGCTTTTCTGAGCATTACCCCAAATATTAAAGAAGAAGGTGCAATGAAAGAAGATTCTGGAATGCAAGATACACCATATAATGAGGTGAAACACAATAATCTTGATAATAATAATAATAGAGCAAAAGCATATATTGTATTGAATCATTATTTTAATGACTTAAATGGAATGAATCAGGATAAAAACTTATTTTAAGTCCAATAAAATTATTTTTAATATAACTTAAACAAGTTATGTCATGATTAATATAAGTAGATATTAAATTCAATTGACTAGAGATCATTTTAGTAAAAAATTAAACCAAACCTTACTTTTCTAAGATGGAGCCAAAGACATATAATAAACTTTTCAAGAAGATATTAAAGCACTAGTCTTTGGAGAAGATGATAAGATATGTTGAAATAGTTGTGAGCTATTTTATAATGCATTAGCGTTTATGTATTTCAACAAAAATACTTTTTTTAAAAATAATATTTGGGGTACACAAATAATGATTATTTTTTATTTTTATAAAAGAAAAAGGCTCTCTACTGAGAATTAGCAACAATTTTCATGAAGCAGGATATCTTCCCTCAAATAAATAAAATATTTTGTGAACTAAGTGTTTAATAATGGTATTACATAGGTGGGGGGGGGAAACTTTGGAATGGTCTTACATGAGATTTTACGTATTATTCCAAGTTAACTTGCTACGTATTGCAAATAGAAATGTAACTACAACTTTTAGTTAAATATTTTTTGAATGTATATGAATCCTTTCTTAGGGGGACAGAGCAATAGCATAGCAGGAAAGGGCATTTGCCTTGCATGTGGCCTACCCGGGCTCCATCCCAGGCATCCCATATGTTCCCTAGAACCTGTCATATGTGATTTCTGAGCCCAGAGCTATGAATAACCCCTGAGAACAACCAAGTGTGGCCCTACCCCTCAAACAAAAGAATCCTTTTTTAATAGTATTATCTACTTATTTTAGAATCTATAACAATTTAGTTGAACATTTCTGAAGCCATTAATATATGTGAATCATTGAGTTAAAAGTGGAAAAAAGGTTTCTTAAAAGTGAACTCAGACCCAGAATTTGTTTTTCAACACGGGGTTCAAATCCACAACCCTGAGATTAAGAGTTTTATCCTCTACTGAAAAAATATGAAATGCTTCATGAATTTGCATGTCTTTCTTGTGCAGGGGCCATGCTAATCTTCTCTGTATCATTCCAATTTTAGTATATATGCTGCTGAAACAAGCACTAGAATTTGTAAACTTGATCAAGACAAAATTTTTCGATTCCTTTCTCAATCAGTAACTAAATCCGAGCCTTATACCTAGTAACTATAAATACAAATTTGCAATTTACAGGAGATAATTTTGCATTGAAATATCTAAAATTGGAGTGGATAAATAAAAGCATGGTATATTCACCTTTAGTTGAGTTTGAAGATGTGAAATAAGGGGGAAAATAGTTCAATCAAAGGGTAGAGGTGAGAGAGTAACTTAAGTATGGTGTGGTCCAGTTAAGTATAGTCAAAATCCAAAATCTCTAGACTTTTGCTAAAAGGAGGGCCACATTAAGGAAGGTTGGTGGTGTGAATAGAGCTCTTTGAAGGTCATTCTAGGAATTGGGACAGCATTTTCAACACTCGAGTTCCCACAAAAGTTTAAGGGCATACAGATCTCATTATCAGATTTAGTTTTCAAAAAGGAAATTGAGTTAAAAAAAAAAAAAGCCAAAAACTTTCTGCAGAAGTCTAGGAGAGAAGGAACAAGAACAGTGTCAGGTTTAAGTATTTATATTGCCCATGATAGTTGAAATGGAATGAGGGGAAGGGGGGGGGCGGTGAGGTGGCGCTAGAGGTAAGGTGTCTGTCTTGCAAGCGCTAGCCAAGGAAGGACCACGGTTCAATCCCCCTGCGTCCCATATGGTCCCCCCCAAGCCAGGGGCAATTTCTGAGCGCTTAGCCAGGAGTAACCCCTGAGCATCAAACCAGTGTGGCCGAAATAACAAAAAAAAAAAAAAAGAAATGGAATGAGGGAAAAAGAATATTCCAAGGAATTTATTACATCCTTGAGAGGGAATGATAAAATTGCTAATAACAAAGAAGAGAAATCCCACTATAAAACATTTTGACAGTGAGACTATTTTGAAGTAACATTTCCAGATGGTTTCCAATGTTAGTCACATGACAAGCTCAAATTTCACCTGGGTAATTGCAGCATATCCTGGTAGAGCAGCTGTACATGTGTGTGGAGTTTCTCTGGAAATCTGAGCGATACGAACTCATCGCTGATGTCAATAAGCCCATCATCGCTGTCTTCGAGAAGCAAAGAGACTTCAAGGTATATTTTCTAGACTTGGAAATGAATTGATATATATTGCTTGAAACTTACGAGTTATAGCTTTTCAAAATAAAAGCTATCTCTGATTTTACATACTTTTTATTAATATATATTTGACATATAGCATTATAAGACAATGAAGAGATACAGCATATGGATTTAAAACAATCAGAAGTTATATAATGTAGCATAGTATTAAATTGTCTATTTTTTGTCAGTCTCATCTTGATGAAACTCTTTGATTTATGGTTTCAGAAACTATCTGATCTGTACTATGACATTCATCGGTCTTACCTAAAAGTGGCAGAAGTGGTGAACTCAGAGAAGAGGTTGTTTGGTCGCTACTATCGTGTTGCATTTTATGGACAGGTAGGTTTCTTAAGAACAATATGGCCTCTACATTTTATTGAACAGTTAGATTTTCTTTCACTATGAGATATCTAACTGTGAGCACAGAACACATAGGTTTTTGAGTTTGGGTATATTTTTTTGTCTTTTTCTGGAAGCCAGGATCTATATGTTCAAAGTAATACACAGGCTTGAGAAGTAAGCAATCTTTTTCTTTTTTTTTGAGCTCTATCAGTTTATTTTAACAATGCATGTTATTTGCAAGGCTTGTATACCTAATCTCATTATATAAAAAGCTTCTTTATTAGTGAGGCAACCGAAAATTTAGAGGTTGATATAAAGCTCTCACATTGGGTTTCAAACAAAACACAACTCAGGCATAACCTACTTAACTGTATTCATTATACTGTCAAAATAATTTCCTAGAACCAAAGATTTTTCATTCCATGATTGAATTTATCAACCAATAGGGGTTCAGAGAAAACATTGAAATGATTTCTTCCTGACACATATGTCTGAAGCTGACATACATAATAATGAGAATATGGACTCACCTAGTCCTTTGTGACAGCATTTCTAAGCTTTATAGAAAAAAATGTATTCCATAGATCATATATATATAGAACACTTCTAAATTCATATATATGCTACTCTTTTTAAATAGCAAAAAAAAAAAAAAAAAAAAGAAAGAAATAGGCAATCTCTTAAATGAGACTCATTTAAAGGAGATTTCTAGTTCTAGGAATCCAGCTAGATTTCTTTAAGGGAAAAAATGTTCTCAGCAATTTCTTCTTCTTAGTTCCTATTTTTTTTAAAGACCTGCCTGCATTAAATATGAAAAGAAACTAAACTCAGAGCATACAAGGAAAGAAATTTTTGTCTCCTGTTTCACACTATACTGTTTCCAGGAAGAAAACCTTTTGGTTATCTTGACTTCTATATTGAAGATCAATGTAATGTTAAAGTGTTCTTCCTGGACTTACTTTGTAAGCAATAAATAAAGTGGGTAATATTAGATAGTCATAGAGAACTTGAAAATAAAGTTAAGGTGTCACATATTGTTGATTACATTATATAAATTCTATATGACATACAATATAAATTATACAATACATTATAACTTATTAGATCATGTAAAATATATAGAATATAATATAAATTATATAGTCAATGATTAAGGCATAATGTTTTAGGTAGAATTCATCTAGACACCACCCTGTTTCCTTTCAGGAAAGCTTCTAGTGCTATTGCTTTTTTGTTTTTGTTTTTGTTTTTTTTTTGTTTTTTGGGGCCAAACCTGGTGATGCTCAGAGTTTACTCCTAGCTATGTGCTCAGAAATCACTACTGGTTTGGGGGACCTTATGGGATGCCAGGGAATTGAATCACGGTCTGTCCTAGGTAAGCCACATTCAAAGCAAACACCCTACACTGCTCCCCCGCTTTGGCCCCTGCTGTTGCATTTTAAAGGACATAATTTAGAGTTTTACTCTCATAGATAAAGATTAAACTTTTTATTGCCACAGTGGTGAGGTCTCCGAGCCCTGTCATTTGTACACACACAAAAAAAGACACATATGCATACATACACACACACTCACACACACACACACACACACACACACACACACACACACACTTAAGGCTGAGGTTTGCCACAAAAGAAGTCAAGCCAGTTAAGTCATTCCAGATCATTTACTATAGAAGCTTTTAAAAACATTGATTTTCCTCTTATCATTGAGGGCAATTTAAAAACTGCCTCCTCAAATGGAAAAGGTAGCTGCTTTCTACTTGGAATAATAGTGTCATCAGAAAGTTAACAGAAGTACACAAATCCCTCCCAGTTTTCTCACATGCATAGTATAGGAGTTTTGGAGGAGATAAGGAGATAGAGTCTACAGAGACTCTATTTGGATATTTCAGGAATCCTAGAAGAAGATTCAACTCTGAAGAGGTAATAATTTTGGTGGAAAGAAAAATCTGTAGGTGAGGAGGAGTAGAGGGAATATACCTTGAACATCTTGGAAAAAATTATTGTGTTATTTGCTTTCAGGTTTATTTTTCCTACATGAAATATTTGACAGGAAAATAAAATGGCAGAAAGTTGAGCATCTGGTTCCAAAAAAAGACATATTTGGCTACTCAAGACTTGAATCTACCACTTTATTACAGATCTTTTACACACACACACACACACACACACACACACACACACACACTCTCTCTCTCTCTCTCTCTCTCTCTCAAAACTTGAATCTACCACTTCATTACAGATCTTTTACACACACACACTCAAAACTTGAATCTACCACTTTATTACAGATCTTTTACACACACACACACTCAAAACTTGAATCTACCACTTTATTACAGATCTTTTACACACACACACACTCAAAACTTGAATCTACCACTTTATTACAGATCTTTTACACACACACACACACACACACACACACACACACACACACACACACACACACACAAAATGAACTGCCATTAATATTCAGGTCCTGAAAACCAGATTTCTCCAGCCAGCATCAAAGGATTAGGCTACTAAAAGGTGTAATTTTTCAGCTCAGTTTTAATGCAGATATTTACTCTTTTCTTCCTTTGGTCTTGGGTGTTCCAGGCTGTGGTAAGTTTGTTCTCTCTCCATTTGCATGCTTAATAAACCTCACACTTCCCTCCCCCACTGTCTTACTGAAACTTAACTTCCTTTGGCAAATCAGTCTTGAATACAAAGGTGAAATAATCCTCCTTCCATTTATTTGGGAGTCATACTGCATTTCTCGAACTTATGCCAATTACCTGAATTACAAAAACGTATATTTTATTGCTATATTATTTCTCTACACAAATATAGGCATAGTCTGAAAGTTTATACATAGACACACACTGATGTAAGCACTACATAGTTGAAGCCAATGTGTAGTTGACCCTCCCTATCTTTGTATTCAGCATCTGCATGGGCATCTTTGGTTTATTTAGTATCGGAGAAGGCATTTCACATTGCCATCAATGGCTTACTAAGAACACACTGGTCAGAAATTCAGCAGTTGGGAAATTGTGGATAGGCACTTACCCAGGAATCTAAAGGACCTTCTTTTGCTAGTAAGCATCTTTGAGAAACAGGGATGTCTCGCAGGGTAAATTTAAAGATAAATTGTGGATCTCACCTTTACCTGAAAGAGTAAGTGAGCAAAGACAGAAATGATATAAGAAATTTTGTAGAATAAGCCAATCCAAGTATATAGAGTTCTGGAATGAAGAACTTTCATTACTCTTTTTAAAATTTTGAAAATACTTATATATAAACCTTTTCAACTTTAAAATGCAATTTTACATGAGTCAATATTATTATTAAGATGAAAAGACAAGGGGCCAGAGAGATAGCATGGAGGTAAGGCATTTGCCTTTCATACAGAAGGTCATCAGTTCGAATCCCGGCGTCCCGTATGGTCCCCCGTGCCTGCCAGGAGCAATTTCTGAGCATGGAGCCAGGAGTATCCCCTGAACCATGCCGGGTGTGACCCAAAAACCACCAAAAAAAAAAAAAGATGAAAAGACAAATTCTTCCAATATCCACTCAATGATATTTCATATTCAGCTATGCTTGTCTGATCAATACATACCTTTTTGTAATTCTTAAATCCCTTTCCACATTCATATCAAACCAGTATTTTCTATCTTCACTTATAAACTGGGGGGGGGGATGGTGGTCATGGTCTTTAACTCACTTACTAAAAGAAAACCTTAAAAAAATATGTACTAAATAGACAGGGTAAAATGGGGAAGGATTGGGGATTCAAATGATCTAACTTTGTTCTTTTTGCAGATTCCTCAATAAAGTTTGTTGATTATACACCTGCTTTTTATTTCTCAGACTGACAAAATTCTGTTATTTTTTGTTAAAAATTCCACCTTGAACTAAACAGCAAGATATTTTTGTTAAATCTAAAGTCCTGGGTTGGAGGGTTAGCACAGCAGATAGGGCCTTTTCTTTATATTCAGTTGACCCAGGTTTGATCTCCAGCATCTCCTATGGTCACCTAAACCCATTAGGAATAATTCCTTAGTGCAGAGCTAGAAGTAACATTTGCACATCACTGATGTAACCCCAAAATAAAATAAAACCAAGCAAAAAAATGTGAAGCTTAAATACATGCCTAAACGGGCCCCAAAACTCCCTTTTCAGTCATCTTTGAGGCAGAAGAACTGATAGAGGTCGTCTTTGATAAGCAGCAAAGATGCTGCTCGATCATCAGTATATGGTATTCAAGAACTTTCCCAAGACACCAAAGAGAGGGTCTAAATTATTACAGTCACTAGGAGCAAACAGTGCATGAAATTTCACATGGCAGTAAAGAATTATTGAAGAGAGTTGAATACTTCCTAAATATTTGCCAAATGAAATTTCCAAAAGCCTACAATAAAAGTCTTAACCATTAAAACATAATCTTCTAGGTCAGAAATGGTTTTTGACAGTGACACTTTCAGACATTGTCAGATTGACCTTTAAATATCCAAATGGGCATATCTTGCAACTATGGCAGTATTATACACAACAAGCTCTTGCCTCCACAAAGGCCTTTGGTTAAATATTTCAATATCCCATGGGAACTAGTGCTTTCATTTTATGGTTATGACTAGAATAGTTAATATGTCTACAGGAACCAGACATTAGAAAACAAGTGGAAAACTAATTTTCATGTCAGAAGCTTTAAAACAAGTCTTGCATAACATGAATTTTCTAATGCAGCACCTGGCATCATTGACTATGGAAATTTTACACAAAGGAGTCTCTTTAAAGAACCCCAGAAGTGTCCCTGAAATATTCATTTCTAGGGCAATGGAGCCACAGCAGTGATCAAACTTTGACTGTCATGAATGAAATCCTTAGACTCTGGTATTTAGCAGGAAAACAAGTGACTGCTCATTGCATAACTTAAAAGATCAGATGCTCCTGGAATTAATTAAATGAAAAGCCTGGGGGAGTTTAATTCTATTCACCAAAAGATATAATTTCTGTTGTTTTCAATGACACATACAGAGATGTGATGCATCTCAGGATATTTTTTTACATATCAAATCCTTGCTAGAATAGGAATTGAGGTGAGCAGGGATGTACAAATTTTACATATAATTCCAAAATCCCCCATCATCTCCATTTGGGAGATGTGGTATGTTTTTATAGCTGCCAACCTGAATCAATGAACCTATATGAATGAAATTCACTGATAAAGATTATGAATATATTTATATGCAAATGTGTGTATGTGAATAATTTAGTTCAGATTTATATGGGACCATTTCTCTGCATTTTCATTCTTATAGATTCTCTATTTTGACCCATATTTGCACATTAAACTTCTCTTTAACTGTATGCCTTTGTAAATTTTGAGTCAGCACAATGTATTAGCAGGGCATCCTATGTTCTATACCCTATTCATGATTCAAGAGCCTGGACAAATTCTGAAATACAAGCAAAAACATGTAAGAAGAGGTTAGTGTTTTCAGATGTGTTTATTGAAGTACCTTTTATTACCCATGAAGTTTGTACTAAATGAGGTCAACTGTTTGCCAATCAAAATATGCAGTTTCCTAACCATCACAGATAAGAGTTTTGCTGGATAATAAAATGACATTTAGAAATTCAAGGTAGCAAAAGAAATGTAATTCAACTGTTCTGTTGTCTGAAATTTTTCTATTGTCTGAAAAATCTTGGGGCTGACACAAAAGGGAAAAAAATGGTCCTGGCTTTACCTGATAGCACTGCTTATAAATAATTTATTTCATAACACTTAAGTGAAAATCTTTTCTGTGGTAGTTTTTTGTATGATGGTGCTATATGGCTCAATGAGATTTATTTTCTTTAATAATATTCCTGGGTAAGAGGCAAGCTCACTTTGCAAGCAGTTTTAGGGCTACTATTTCTTTGGACCCAAAAGTTCTTTGTTTCCATGTTAAATAAATAAGCAAACACGAGAACAAATAAGCTTCTCATTGTAGTTGCTTTAAATTTTAGGGGAACAGTGTTAACACATTTTAGCCCTATTCATGTACCCACTCCCTGTTAATAAAAATTCTATAGTCAGAATTTAAAGGCTTGTTTTCACTTACCTTTGCCTTGCTTTATTATATCTCACATATAAATGAGATCATGTGTTATTTTGCTTAATATGATAACTTCTAGTTACATTCATGTTTTAGGAAAGTTCAAGAGTTTACCTTCTCTTATATTTATATAATATCCCAGTGTGTGTGTGCCCATGAGCATCTTTGTATTCCACTTAACTCTTGTTATACTTGTTATGCATATGTGTTTTTCTAAATCTTAGCTGTTATAACTAGAGCTGTCTGCAATGAGCATAGATGTATATGTGTGATTTTAAATTGGTTTTCTTGGAATAGAAATGAAAGAGTAAAATTTCTGAATCACATAGTACTTTTATTTTCAATTTTTGAGGTCTCTGCTCTATGCTCCATATAAGCTGAAGTAATTTCCAGTGCCACCAAAACTTAATGAGAAACTTTTCCTTTTATCTGCACATCCCCACCAGCTCTTATTTTTGATCTTTTTCATATAGGACATGTTCACAGTATGAGATAATAACTGATTGTCATTTTGATTTGCATTACTGTGATCATCAGTAATATTGAACATTCTTTCATGTGCTCGTTAGCCATTTATATGTCCACTTTGGAGAAGTATCTTTCTGAGCATTCACTTTCTAACACACTCAAATACGGAGCAATTGCCTCTCTTAATGAGGAACATTAGATTTTCCCCACACATCTTAACCAGAACTCACATCACTTAGAGAATCATTTGCTTCAAGGGCCAAAGATATAAAACTGTAGGCGAGGGCCCTTGCCTTGCACATGGCCTACCACCAGATGTTACCCCCCCCCAAAAAAAAATAGAATCTTTTACTTTATTATTATTATCCTCATCAGAATTAACAATTTACCAAGGCCTATTTAGTACCCCAGGCCATCCTCAGGGCCTCCCAAATGATCTGTGTCTGTCCTTTTCTAGATCAAGAAGTAGAAATGACAGGAAGTCACAGTTCAGGATGAAGACCACAAAGGTCATAAAAATGTCAGTGAAATCTTGCTTCACTGGCTTATTTTCTGCTAACTCTGTACTCCAAAGTTTCTTGGGAAAAATTCACAGCGAAAATGTCTCTTTATAAGAGCTTTCCCACAAGACAGAGAAAAATCTGTCCTGGAAGTTGGAGACCTTTTTTTTTTTTTTTTTATTGAAATGGAAGTTGTAAATGTTGCTTTTGTTATTTTTGCCCTGGGGGAATTCTGGTTGATGGCTTTAGAAGTCAAATTTCTCTGATGTGTCAGCCTGTCAATTTAGCCACTAACTTTTGACCTGGAATCTGACAAAAGTTATACAGGAAAAAAAAAAAAAAAACTTAGCAGGATGAAATTTCACTGGGAATTCGGCCTAAACTCACTACCTCTCCAAACACTAAAGAAATTTTAAGGACTGCTTTTTAGGATTTCAACATGGTGCTGGGATTGAACCCAGATCAGCTGCATGCTAGGCAAGTGCCTTACCAGCTATGCTGTCTCTCTTGCCCCTTTTATTCCAGTCTTTTAGCAGTTTAGATGAAAGTAATCACAATTATCAACATTTCTCTTCTAATAAAGATGTTGGGTAAGGCCTTGCATGCAAACAATCCAGATTTGATCCCCAGCATCTCATAAGGTTCCCTGACCATCACCAGGAATAATTCATGAGTGAAGAGCCATGAATAACTTCTGAGCATTGCTAGGTATCTGCCTCCCGCCCAAAAAAGTGTGCTCAGTACAAACTTTTTCATTTCTCTGTGTATTTAACAGGTGTAAATTGATGTGTCTGTTAGGATCTGGCTCTGCTAAACCCGAACATGGAGTATTGAATAAGATACTTTCCTGTCTTTCTAAAAACCAATGTTAATGAGGGTAAATCACAGGAAAACAAACAATTCCTAGAATTGTGGTGGAGAATGGGGCAAATAGTTTAACTTCAAAAGTGGTATCGTAACAGCACACGTATACAGTGAATAATTGCCACACTCAGTCAAGTGAGTAAAAAATCCTAGATCATCTCACATTATCTATAAAAAAAATACCAAATTAGAGCTTTTTACATATAGGAATAACTTAAGTAAAATATTTTTTGAATAATTTAAATAGGGCGAGAGAGATAGCACAGCAGTAGAGTACGCATTGCATGCAGCTGACCCAGGATGGACCTGGGTTTGATCCCTGAGCCTGCCAGAAGCAATTTCTGAGAATAGAGCCAGGAGAAACCTCTGAGCACCGCCGAGTGTGACCCCAAATAAAAAAAATTTAAATAAAATCCAAAGGTGTAGTTAAAATCCATTGTGACCTAAAGTATCTTCACTCAGTTCTTAAATGTATTTCTTTCAAGCAAACTCAGCAACAGGTAAACCAGATGCAATTGGATCTAACTCCCAATATTATCAAGTACTTAGGGGATACACATCTTTCACAGAAAAAAATGTTTTGTCTTCTTCAAATAGAAGACATTTTGAGAAATTGCCTCACTAAGTTAAACTACTACTCATGAAATCTTCCCTGCCTCCTGTTTTAGGATACACCAAGAAATTAACAGAAGATGAAACCTACTTGCTTCTATGGCATAAAAATGATGACATGGTTATTATTTTCAATACTGTAATATCTAGCATGGCAACACTATAGAATATCTACTTGTAAAGTATATGATTAAATTTCATGTAGTCAAGTTGTATAAGGGCCCTAAGATATATTTATGTTAAGTTATATTTTAAAATATGGAGCATACCACATGTAAATCCTGTAAATCTGATATAAAAAATTAGTTTTTGTCTTAAAATGTATAATTCCAACAACCTTCTTTATACCCTTTTCTGTTCTATAATGCTTTCTATACTAGTTTCAAAGACTTGTGGGTCTGTTAAAAATATATACAATTAAAAAAATGATTCCTCCTCAATTGTGTTCTACCCCCAGGTGACCACATGAGGGCATTATTCTCCCAAAATATATACAAGCTGACATTAACATTGACTTCCACAGTGGGGGGAAATATTTCACAGAGGTTAAGATATTTCATGGGGGTTATTTTTTTCTATTTATGGCTTGAGTAGAGAAACTACATAAAATGTATTCACTTCATTTTTCTCTTCTTTTGAATTTTACAGGATAAAACCAATTACTTGGATGACAACAATAGTTTGGATTTTTTTTTAAGTAAAAACTTATGTTTTGTGATTGGAATGTCCTAATAAAATTAGTCATTCATTATCTGTCTTCTGTCTCCCATAGGGATTTTTTGAAGAAGAAGAAGGTAAAGAGTATATTTATAAAGAGCCTAAACTGACAGGTCTCTCTGAGATTTCCCAAAGATTACTCAAGCTCTATGCAGATAAATTTGGAGCAGATAATGTGAAAATAATCCAGGATTCTAACAAGGTAAAGAAAAATCACTATGCATTCAAGTTCAAAGAGCTGACTTAATATTTGTAGTTTTTAACCATATTTATTAAAATCGTAATTTTCTGCCTGATTTAGCAAAGGGAATTACTTGAACCCTGTTTGAATTTTTTTTTTAATTGGTTGGTTGATTGGTAATTTTTTTTTAGTAAAAAAACATTGCATGTGTATATTTGACATGTATAAGTAATCTGAAAAACAACTTGCTAAATTCTTTACTTCTTTGGTACATTATTTGCATTTAAATTGCAGCTAAAGGTTGAGGAATTTGAGGAAACAGCAGAAAAGTGTTTGTTCAGTCATAAAGGTTTTCATGAGTCATAGAAATTTTTTGATTTTTTTGTCTGTTTTAGTTTTGTTTTGGAGACACATCCTCAGTGCTCAGGGAATACTTCTGGCTCCATGCTCAGGAATTACTCCTGGCAGTGCTCAGGAGACCATATGGGATGCCAGAAATCGAACCTAGTTTGGCCACATGCAAGGCAAATGCTCTACCCGCTATGCTATCACTCTGGCACCCGAGTCATAAGAGTTTTGAAATTTACGCTCTTCCTACTGCAAACTTATCAATACATTGAGCTACTATCTGATCATGCAATTAGCCTCCTCAGGACTCAAGAAAGCAAATGCTGAATTATTTGAATCTTCTTATAAGATTATCCAAACTCTTCTGATATGCCTTCCGTAAGCAAGTGAAACTCTATTAAGAACTTACTGCATACCAGGTCCAGAACTAGGTGCTCCAGAGCTCATTGTTCACCAAGGGATAAGAAGAGAAAGATGTGTGCAAACAGCAGATGACACTGACTGCATTGAACAGCATGAGAAACAGCATCAAATGATGTAGGCAAAGCTTAGGACAGAGCACTCCCTAAACAGTTTATGCCTGGTTGTTTCATGCTTTACAGAGATAGTGTTTTAACAGGGAATTTGGGGGTGAAAAGGGGTTATATTGAAACAAAGAGCTTTTGGTGTAGCTCAACCCCTGCAATGTAAGGGAGTCGTGAAAGAAAGGGGTGCATTAAAGCAAGACATGTGTTGAAAAGATTGGTTGGCAATAAAGGAAACATGTCAGTTATCATGTATGTGGTTGACCCTTGTTGAATCCCCAGCACCACATGTGGTTCCCTCACAACTGTCAGAGGTGACCCTGAACACCAACAGGTGTAACCCAAGAACCCAGGAATAAATTATAAATAATTTATAAACAATAATAATAAGACAATCTGGAGGGAAATGGTTGACAAAAATGAAGCTGTAACAATGGGTTTACTCAATTTTATTAGCCTGTCTTGGGCCATCACAAAGCCCCTTTTTGTCAAATTTATTTTCCACTTCTTATTTTACATAGCTTTTATTTAAATGGGTCTAGTGGTTGTTACAAGTATATTCACAGTTTGGTTTGAAGGACACACTACCCTTTCACATAAAGTTTGATTGACTAGAACCAGAATAACAGTGCCTTGTCTGAGTCAGAATATAAACAGAGTTTCTAGTAAGAAGAAAAAAAAATACCAAATTTGGAGTGAGAACAATTGAATCATCACTTCCCCACTCCTGCTGAGCCATCTTGGAGGAATTGACCAGCCACTCTAAAACCCCATTTCTTTTATCTATACCCTAGTGACAATTTTACCAAAGTTACAGTGTAATTATTAGAAACATTATAAGTGAGTGCTATGAGCTACTACAAATCTCAGGAATTAGACAGGTAGTAGATGGGTAATTTATGGAGATAAGTTTAAAAAGCTGGAAAGTTCTTTGATGAATTATAAGAAGAGATGTTAAAAATCCTCTCTTCTAACCCTGGACAGCCAAGGAGCAATCCCCTGGCTTTTCATACTGCCACTACACTATTCTCAGCCTGTCCTCTCTACTATTTGTCAAACTGATTCACCAAAGCAGTTAGTAAAGAAATTACATAGTATGTACCTGGCAGAACAGAAAAGGAATTAAACAAATTGAAAATAAAAATAGGTGCAGTCATGTGATAAAAATTAATGACTTACTCCACTAAGCAGATAAAGAGCTTGTGTCTACACTGCAGGACCACAGCTGACTGTGCCAGCTTAGGTGCATGGCTAAATCATTATCACAGAAATATCTATTTCAACTCTCAAGACACTTGTGCTCTAATCATAGGTGACATCATTGACTGAGAAAGAAAAACAAAGAATGAAACAATATGCCACATCTTGACATTTCCAACAGCCCTCATTTCTTGGTGAGCTAGTTCCTATTCTCTCTCTCTGCCAGGACACCAGCTGGGTATTCTTTCAGGAATCCCAGTCTAATTAATATGCCATGATGGCTCCATCGAGCCCCCTCCTCCAGAAGAAAGAGATATTCTCCTGCAGAGAACAATTGAGACAATGCTGAGTTTCCTTCTTTCAAGAGTCCCTTAAAGCTTGCCACTCAATTCTTTGCTCCTGCTATGTTAATACAGGTAAACCCCAAGGATTTGGACCCCAAGTTTGCCTACATCCAGGTGACCTATGTCACACCATTCTTTGAGGAAAAGGAAATCGAGGAGCGGAAGACAGATTTTGAAATGCATCACAACATCAACCGCTTTGTCTTTGAGACGCCTTTCACTCTGTCTGGCAAGAAACATGGTGGTGTGGAGGAGCAATGCAAGCGGAGAACCATCCTGACAAGTATGTCCAGAGGGCCTGCACTTATCAAGTCCCTTTAGGAGACAAGACATGTGGAGAACTGGGCATTTCCAGTTTAAACTGGATCATAATTTACAGTAATCCTTAACTGTGGCTTCTTTTTTTTTTTTTTTGGTTTTTGGTTTTTGGGTTACACCCAGCAGCACTCAGGGATTACTCCTGGCTCTATGCTCAGAAATAGCTTCTGGCAGGCTCGAGGACCATATGGGATGCTGGGATTTGAACCACCGTCCTTCTGCATGCAAGGCAAATGCCTTACCTCCATGCTATCTCTCCGGCCCCTTAGCTGTGTATTTTTAACATCTTTAACTGGTTTGCAGAAAGAGCATTAGTTGTTATCACTCTATGCTGTGCCAGGTAGATCCAATTTCTACTCCTTTATTTTTCTTTAAGAGGGAGAAGCTGAGGACTGTTGACATTGGTGATGGGATTGACCCTGAAACATTGTAGGTCTGAAACCCAAATATGAAAAATCTTTGTAGATCACAATGGTTTCAATAAGATGTTTTTTAAAAAAAAGAAAAAAAAGGAGGGAGACCATGAAAAGGCAAGCAAAAGAGAACTGATCAGTGGAGCTATTTTCAACACACCTCATATCCTGTAACTCTTATAGTCCTGAGGATCCTGGTATCAATGGTTAGGGAATAGGCTTCCTCTCCCCTGGAACTCTACCCAGTTAGTTACTGTCGAGATTTTATACCTGTGTGCTTCAGGCTGAGATTCCATAGCACTGTGGTATTTGTGCTCCTGCTAGGAGAGATGAATGCACAAGATAATATCCAATATACCTTACAATATTGTCTAGATTGGTTCTCATGCAAGTCCTCCTTCTAATGGATTCAACCTGAACTTAATGAGTGCCTATGGGGCACTATTATGGCAATTCACATTAGTAAACATAGTCCTTCTGCTCAGGATTCTCACAGGCTGGTTAGAGAGGAGCCAAGAAAAGCACTCTTTTCCTGGGAGCACAGCCTGAGAAATGAAGTAGGAACCCAGGGCAGAGCCTCCTGAGGCAGATGGAAGGGGAGTGGGCAAAAGCATTTTCAATTGATGAGAGACAAGGTGTCTTGAGAGGTGAGCAGGCCTGGATTGTGCAATAACATTAGGATAGCATTGACCTCCAAATGTTGGGAAAGTTCAACTTCAGTATACTTTTCCAGTATTGTTGAAAATGAGAAAAAAAATCCAAAACTAAATCAATATATATTTTAGCCTGTTCCCTATGTATTTAACCATGAATTTGGTGGGGGGTTTGTTTTTCATTAAGTTAATACTTTTTGTGGAAAAGGTTTTCATTTTAGTGTTTACAGATTCCTAATGTCCTGATCCAGTACTTAGAATAAGGACATGTTGGTCAATGATGGACAGGAGAATAATTTAGATGGAAAGAACTAGGACATAAATTAAGGAACTGAGGGCTGGAGTGACAGTTCAGCAGGTAGGTGTTTGCCTTGCACACACTCGACCTAAGTTCAAAAACTGGGACCTCCTTATGATACTCTGGGGCTACCAGAAGTGAAAGACCAAGAGTAAGCCCTGAGCACTGCTGGGTGTGACCAAAAATCGAAAAACAAAACAAAGCAAAATAAAAAAAAAAACAATTGACTGAAAAGAGTTCCACCTGGAAGTATAAAACAATGTACATACACCACAAAGAAAATTCAGAATGGAATGTGCTCTGAACAATGCTAGGATGCTGGATCCTCTGGCTATTAGTAGGACCACACATAGTCACTAACCCTCAATCTTTCTAATTTCATGTTGCTTCACTACAGCAAGCCACTTGTTCCCCTACGTGAAGAAAAGAATACAGGTCATAAGCCAATCCAGCACAGAACTGAATCCTATTGAAGTGGCCATTGATGAGATGTCCAAGAAGGTGTCTGAACTCAACCAACTCTGCACCATGGAGGACGTGGATATGATCAGACTGCAGCTCAAGCTTCAGGGAAGTGTCGGAGTGAAGGTGAGTATGGCCCCACACTGAGATACACATGGCCAGTGAAATGGCAGAAAACAACCTGGAAATTGTTTTTACAAAGGGTGCAAGCCACAGCTTATTAGTAACACCTTCCTATATAGTTGTGCCAGTCTCTACAATGTTGCTTCATTGTAAAAATGCACAATGACGATGTCAAACACCTGAAGAAAAGCTTTGTTTTTAGCAAGGGGTGTTCACATCATGCTATATTTTGAAAACTTGTGAAATGATTATACTTTTGTTGCTATTATTTAAAGACAGTAACATTTACCCTATTAAGTTCATAGTTCTGAGTTTTGAGAGTGGAATAGACATAAAACATGCACAAAACGAAGGGAAAATGCAATTCTTTTAGCTCTTAACAGTCTAGTATACCCTATTATATATACCCCTAGTATAACCTAGTATATATACTCATATAAATACCCTAACTCCAGATTCTGAAAAACGTCAATCTTCCCAGAGTTTCCTATTTTTCACAATATCAGAGGCTTAAGTCAGCTTTCTTCACTCAGCATTTGCGAATGGTTGACATTATCTACTCTGTGTTCCTGTGATTTGTTCTGCTTATGACTCACTCTTGCCCTATTGTTAGCCTGCATTGAGACAAGTTCATCCATTTGTCATATAAATTATGTGACTTGTTATTTGGTTTCCATGGTTAAGAATGAAGCCACTATAAACACTTAAATTGAAGTTCTTATATTTAAATATGTATTCTTCGAGCTACTATATGTAATAGAGTTGTGCATGTAAACATGTATATAAACATGTAAAATATGTTTATGTATATGTGTATATACATATCTGTAGTTATTTTCATACATATATCACTGTCTAGGCAACTGCAAAGGTATTTTTCAAAGAATGTAGGTGGAAGATTTTTCATTTCTAGTAGTGGTACAGGGAAGTGGTACAGCATCTACATCAACACTTGACCTTATGAGAAACAAAGAAACACTTTGTTTATTGTTGTTTAAAAAGTATGTTTTGAGGCAGTGTTTACATGACTGAATATGTTTTAGGAATATACTTTTATATCTCTCTAAAAATGTTAAGCACACTATACCTCCATCAAAATACCTTTTTCCATCCTGTACAGCCTATTGGATCCTGACCATCCTTTGTTCCTTCCTCCCATTCATTGTTTATTTTATTTTTTATTGAAGAACTATGGGATATACAGTTACAGTGTTGTTTATGATTGAATTTAAGTCATTGTCCAACATCCTTCACCAGTGCACATTTTCTGCCATCAAAGTCTCCACTTTCCCTTTCACAATCCCCTCTGCCTCCCTCACCTGACTCTCACTCATCTTTGATCACTCAGTTCCGTGGTCTGAGTTCAAAGGTTTTTTTCATTTGCTTTTGTCTATTTCCTTTCCTCTGCGTCTTTATTCTTGCATGTAAGAATGAGAACATTCAGTAATTATCTCTTTTCTTCCAAATTTAACTTAGCATGACCATCTTTAGTTTCATCTATGTTGTCACAAAAGGCAACTACACAAATGTCATCAAAGAAAAACTTTTCTTGGGGGGGTTCCCAAATAGAGCTTAGAGAGCCCTGAAGCCACTCCCTCTGATACACATCAAATGAGATGGCAGTTCAGTGCAAAGATCTGAGATATGGTGCCCTTCGGAGCCTACAATGCCAGGGACCACAAGGGCCACCCCACCATGTTTGGGGACCTCAGAGCTGCACTCTGAGATACTCAGGATTTCAGATACACAGGGTCTCGAATGCAGGTTGGAAGCATTCTGGACACTATATTATCTCCCAGCTCCAGAAAAGTCTTTCATAAGTTTAGCTGAAGTAAAATCTCTTCATCATACTTCATATTTTCTGGACCAGCTAAGTTCTAGTATGAATTCAAATAAAGGAATTAATAAACAAACATTCACAAATGATATGTTTAGACTTATATTGGAAATATTTGTCTTTCATGTCTTTTACTATAATTACAACAAAATTTATATATTTGTTTATTGATAAAAATAAATCATCTTAATCTAGCTTTCCAAGCTCTGTCCCTGGAACACTTACCTCACTTATTTGTCTCTTTTTCTTTTCTTGTCTCTTTATTTATTTCCACTCTGGAGAAGCCTGTACTCTCTCTCCCCTCATATCTTTCTAAGAAAGTTTCAACAAAAAATATCCCATTCCACAAAAAGGGAAAAGAAAGTGTGCATCCTGACAGGGAGCCAAGAGTTCTTAGAGCTTTTTGCATAATAGTAAATTGAAGAACATATGATAACTTGGTAAACATAAATGTAGCATTCAGGAAAAGTAAGGGACCAGAGATAGTACAGTGGGTAACATACTTGTCTTGCATACTGTAGACTCAGGTTTGGTATCTTGCATCTCGAATGTATGTCTCCTGAGCACCACCAGGAGTAATTTTTGAACAAGACCCTGAGCACTGTTGGGTGTGAGCCAAAGCAAAAAGCAAAAAGCAAAAACAAAAACAAAAAGAAAAACAAAACAAAACAAAAAAAACCAGGAAATCCAAATTCAATAAGATAGGCACAGGAAGACCTGTAGGCTTTTATCCTCCACGTCCTTGAAACTCAGGGCAGAGACAGTGTTAGTGAAACCAGAGAGGGAGGTAATCCCAGACACGCAGAAACTAATGCCCCAGTGGGGTAGAACCAGGGTCAGGTGAATATAGAATTCAAAGGAGTCACTGAAAACCTCAGTAATAAAGAAAATCGTAGCATGGTGCAATTTTTAAAACAAATGATAAGACCAAAAATTCAAGAAAGGATAAATATTTAAAAGTGGTTAAGAAAAGGTCAGTAGCCATGCCAAGTAGAGTGCCAGGTAGAGTATATTGGAACCTAAATGATCATTAAATTGGTCTTGAATCCCATATGAGTCAACTCTTCCTGATCCATTTCTGTCTGTTTTCCCTGTGGCTAACTCTAAAAATTAACAAGAATAATAAGTAGTTAAAAGCCAAAAGGTAAGAAAGCCATTGTTGTACACTTGTGAACAATTTCCCATAGACTATAGTCACTGACAATGGAATGTTGGCTTTGGAGGAGCCAACCCCCCACCCAGACCATTTCTTTTTTTTTTTTTTTTGGTTTTTGGGCCACACCCGGCGTTGCTTAGGGGTTACTCCTGGCTATCTGCTCAGAAATAGCTCCTGGCAGGCACGGGGCACCGGGATTCGAACCAACCACCTTTGGTCCTGGATTGGCTGCTTGCAAGGCAAACGCCGCTGTGCTATCTCTCCGGGCCCGACCATTTATTTCTTATTCCTCAGTGTCAGTCCTGGTCCTCAGAAAGACCTTGACACTGGCTCAAATATATTTTCTTTTTTTGTGTGTTGCTCTCTTCAAACTCACAAATCACATTAAGAGACTATAAGTGGAATAGGATATCTATGTAGCCTACTCCGACAGCATGAATTTGAATGTAACCAGTCACTGAGCATTAATTCATTCAGCAAATTTGATCTATGCTTCAACTGGGCCATAGTTCAAGCTAGCCTGCCAAGTGCCCTGCATAAAATGATGGTGCCACAGCAGTATCTACAGCCAACTACATGTTATTATTAGAAGTTTGCACTGTTTTAGTATTCTTTTAAAATATTAGGACTACAACCAACAAACTTTATTATACACCTGTCAAAGTACCAGTCTGGGACATGAGTATGAAGGGAATTGGTGGGAGGTAACATGTAAATACTGGTGAAAGAAAGTTGACACTGATGGTTGATAGGTGATAAGACATTAAATACCTAAAACTCAACTATCATTAACTTTGTAAATCATAGTACTTTAAAGTAAAAAAATGGGGGGGGGCATAAAGTAAAAGAATTTTAGGTGGCCATAACCAGTGGTGATCAGTATTGCTTCTGACTCTGCACTCAGAAATCACTCCTGGCAGGCCCAGGGGACCATATGGGATGCTGGGGGATCAAACATAAATCAACTGCATGCAAGGCAAATTCCCAACCTGCTGTGCTATCGCTATGGCCCCATAAACTAAAATTTGTAACTAAACAAATATTAGCCCTTTGAGCATTATAAACATATTTAACACATGTATTTGTTTAAGCTCTAAAAATGAGTCTAGTTTACAAAGATATAAATAAAATAGGTAGATAAGTATGTGGACATAAAAAATGTGAAAAATTATGTGAAGAAGTTTGGGAAGAATGACAGTGAATGAAGTCAGATTTAATTCTTTTCTAGCTTGTGGGTCAATTTAGGACAACAAATAAGAAAAATTAATGAGACCAAAGAGATATTATAGTGTTTAAGTCATTTGCCTTGCACATAGTTGAATAGAGTGCATTTATTTGCACTCTGTATGATCCCCTGAGCCCCCACCAGGAGTGATCCCTGAGTGCAGAACCAAAAGTAAATCTTGATCATACATAGGTGTGATCCCAAACAAAAACAAACAAAAATAAAAGATTAATGACAAGACTTCAAGGTAGGGGCCGGGCAGTGGCGCTAAAGGTAAGGTGCCTGCCTTGCCTGCGCTAGCCTTGGACGGACCGCGGTTCGATCCCCCGGTGTCCCATATGGTCCCCCAAGCCAGGAGCAACTTCTGAGCACATAGCCAGGAGTAACCCCTGAGCATCGCTGGGTGTGGCCCAAAAACCAAAAAAAAAAAAAAAAAAAAAGACTTCAAGGTAAACTGAGAGAAATCCATTGCTATTCCAGCTATGGAAAAGACTTAGGAAACAGGTGCAATTATTTTTAACCAATCTTTTCTCTGTAATAGGTAAATGCTGGACCAATGGCCTATGCACGAGCTTTTCTAGAAGAATCTAATGCAAAAAAATACCCTGACAACCAAGTCAAGCTTTTGAAGGAAATCTTCAGGTAAGCTTTTTAGTGTTGGACATGTTGTTTACTGAGCACTTTTACTCAAGGTATCATGATTTCCAACTGACCAATGCCCCTGCACATGGCATGTGCATCAGCCACTTGCCTCTTTTAGATAAAGTGATAGGTATAATCTTCCTTCAGTAACAATATTGCAAATCACAGTGTCTACATGAAGAAAAAGGAAGAGATAGAAAGAAGAAAAGTGTCTGCCACAGAGACAGACAGGGCCAAGGCTGGAATGGCGGGAGGGAAACTGGAGACATTGGTAACAGGAAATGTTCTTTGGTGGAAGGTGTTGTATATATTATGACTGAAGCTCAATCATAAAGAACTTTGTTTAAAATATAATTATTATAAAATGTCATCAACTTCTTTGATGCTTTTAGAGCCAAAAACAATAAAGGCATCTAAACTTTTTAAATAATGTAAAAAAAAAAATAAATTGTCCTTTTTATGGCTGACTATTGTTTGACTTGTCACTAAAGGCAATTTGCAGATGCATGTGGGCAGGCCCTGGATGTGAATGAGCGCCTTATCAAGGAAGACCAGTTGGAATACCAGGAAGAACTGAGGTCCCATTATAAGGATATGCTCAGCGAGCTCTCAGCAGTCATGAATGAGCAGGTGAGGCTTACCTGGGGTGTCACAGCTGTGGATACTTACAAAAGGTCCATTTTATTCCTCTCCAGAGTCTCTTTCCTTGCTGCTGAAATCACTATACCTTTATAGACCATGTTCTCTCTCCTCCTATATAACATGCTTTGCCTAAAAGTAGAGATGTGTGGGGAGATATACTTAGAATGAAAAGGGGGCCTAGTTGTCATAAGTTTTATTCAAATCCTGTGAACTGCTAGATTTTTTAAACATAGGGATCTTGTTAGACATAGAAGCACATTGACTGACGTTTCTATTGATCTTTAAAACCTCACAATTCCCAGGCTGTGGGAATTATTATCACAGTCCTGATACTCTGTGTCTCTGCATCGTGATTCAGAGAGAATCCCATTTCTGGGATCATGACTTGTTATTTTTAAGTAAATTAATATTTATTTATACAACTGTATTTGTTTTAGGAGTGATGGCCTTTTAATATCAAAACCCTCTGTATAGAGGCAGAGCTTTCTGAGGATGTGTATAATTGGAACAAAGCTCAATACCCTCACTCTATAAGCTGGTTAACATGACTTTTGGCATGTATCCAGAAAGTTCTCTGGGACTGCATACAAAATAGGAATCATTCAATAATCACAGTATTTTAGGGTGCTATAAGTCAAGTTGTTGAAAGTCAGGTTCTATTTTTGGTAAACCTACTTTCTACCATCCATTTATCCTCAGACTCTCAGCTATGGTACCCTCCACCTTTTAGAAATGTTCTTAAAAGAATAATTAAAGGGGTCAGATAACTTGTTCTCATCTCCTAAATCACTGTCTAGTGGCTGTTCATTATTAGTTTTAAATGGCCTAGGACTATCAACATGAAACCTACCATAGAAATCTTTTATGCTAATTGCATTTCCTATATATATGTATTTTTTATTATTTTTCTGCTTCATGCATACACATTTTAAATTCTCCAGAGTACCTAGATAAGCAATGGGTACTTATATAGAAGAGAATTCATCTTTCTGAAGCACTCCCTGCTAGTGGAAGAAGTATTGGTTTTGGATATTTAAGGACTGGTGGAAATTAAATATTTAAGAGAGATGCCTTGATAGCATGATGGAAGAAATTGTAAATCTGAGTATAGAACAGGAAGCACAAACTATGCCTCTGAAAATTTGAAGAGGGAGAGGAACAAAAGCTTGTCTTCAACTGTTAATTGCCTCTGACCTTGAAACCTTGGACAAAAATGCTTTTCTCTCTTTTTTTCCTGGCAGCTTTTTCACGGTCCGTGTTTATACAGCTTCTGTTCTTCTGTGTCTAGTATTTCCCTCAGTACTGTGAGCAAAAGTGGTATGTTTTACTTGCCTGATGTTTACTGTGTTCTTTGTGGCTTTCTGGTCTACCTATCTCTTTCTAACTGTTCAGTAGCTCACTCACCAAGTGGTTAGTGTTCTTTCTGTACTTAATTAGAACAATTTAGTTTCTTAAAGGTAGGTCAATATTTAAAAAAAATCTACTAATTAAAACTAATATAAATAACTTGATTTCTACAAAGAATAATTATGTCCCACTAACTTCTAAAATATATTTGAGCTCATTTTGCAATCAAACAAAGAATTACTATACTTAAATGTTAAAACAAAACTATAAAAGCAAGAATCATATTACTAAGTTTTCTGGAGAGAAAACCTTTGCCAAGAGAAGAGAATTTGATTCAGTGCTTCCTGAAAAGTGATGCAAATAAAAGAAAGTTGAAGCCTTCAAGGTTAACAGATCATATTATTGAAAGAACATATCTATTAGCAGAAGTTTCTATGTACATTTTTCACAAAAGTCTTTATATATAGGACAGTGACCACAGCATGATTTATGTCTTCAAAAACAGTTTTTCTTTTAAAAAATTTATTATATGTCCATTTAACATTTCTATCTTTAATCAAAATAAGGATAAATTATTTACTTTAATTCTGTTGAAGAGATTCTAGGGTAAAATCAAAGTAGATTAGAAATTATATTATAGAAATTATTACTAATACATATCAATTATAAGTAACAAAACTAAACTCCATAGCAAAATAAGCTATTTCTAATATAATTATGGATAAGAGGTTTTGAGTTTGGTGATATGATATTGAATAATTTTTGAAATCATAATCATGAATATCTAGCAAATGATAGTTCTGTAAATTCCACAGTATTTAAAATGTAGCTATTTGTCTCACTTCATATTTATAAAAAATTATGCTTTGACAATAGTAAACTTTATTAAAAAATACCATTGACGGGGCCAGAGGGATAGCACAGCGGTAGGGTGTTTGCCTTGCACTCGGCTACCCAGGATGGACCTGGGTTCAATCCCTGGCTTCCCATATGGTCCCCCAAACCAGGAGCTATTTTTGATCACATAAGCCAGGAGTAACCCCTGAGTGTGACCCCCCCAAAAATAAAAAATATCATTGACAACAATGTTTGTATTTGAACACTAGAAAAGGAAAATGTAATGAAATTTTAACTTGACTCTGTAAGGCAGGAATTTGCCATGACCTACAATTCATCAATACCTACAAATACCTATATCCTTATACAAATATTTAGAAATTGGTCCATATACAACAATAGATTAGTCCCCTCAGCATTTAAAGCAGAATTATACTGGACATACAGACACTGAAGTAAAACATTAAAGTAGAACTGATTATGCAATTTTATTCATTCAGAAAAAAAGATTAGCAGAGATGAACTCTGAAGGTTACTATTTAATGAAAGAACTTCCTTCTATAGAAGAGATAGAACAGAAGAATATGAATCCAAGTGTGTAAATAATAATTAAGGTTAAATTTCTTGAGTTGTTAAAGTGATAGGCAGGCAACAATTACCTTTACAGGCAGTCAGAATGCCACTTTATAACTTGGGAAAAAGTTAAGATCAAATACTCAATTCGAGTCTATTTCACCACTTACAAGGATGACAGCATGGTGAAGTCAGTGGAAATAAAAGATTTCAAAAGCAAACCACAGAGAAAGGAACAAATCTCCATGCAGACCAGAAAGGATATTGCTCTTCACTTTCATATGTACTCTTTGGACTCATTATTTACTAATTTATTCAAGAACAAAGGCATTTTCAGATTATTAGTGGTAGAAAATTATTATTATTATTAGTGGTAGAGAATTTTGGGGTATTCCTCTATGGAAATCAAAATAGCAATTCTCTCTGGGAAGAGAGTTAGTTATATGGAAAGTTAGAAAAATACTTAAACATTTTAATTGTTTGCTAAGTCTCTTCTATGCTAATACAGTTGACATGTGTTTGGATTTCTGTTGTCATCCCCATTGAGTTCGAATCTTGTAATTAAGAAGATAAGACAGAAAATTATATTAATATTACTTTCAAAAGCTAAATCAGATCAAGGTATGTTAACTTTAATGCAAACAATTAAATGGTTTTAGCTATTTATTTTGTTGCTAGAATTAAATAATATTATACATGTTTAAAATCAAATCAAATTTCAGAGTTCTTCAGAAGCATGCATAAAATTTTTTCCAAATGGTTATTAATACTCTGGTTTCTTTTCAGATCATATAAATCTTTCGCCTTTTCAAATGGTTATCAATTAATTAGATTGTATAGATGAAGATTATTGTGAAGCCAGGAGAGATAGTAACAAGGCTGAAGGTGCTTGACCTTGCATTCAGCAAGAGTGGCCCTTAAGCACAGAGCCAGGATAAATAAATAAAATAAAACTTCGCTAGAATATATAAAACATGAGCTTTAGAGAAATCCTTCAGGACTACTTTGATAAGTTCCTTTATAAAATTGGCAGATTCCCCCCAAGGGATATAAAATAAAACACTGCTCTGCTGTTTTTCAGTTGTACATTTTGAAATTTGAACATGGTTCTCTAGCTCTGACAACTTCGGTGTGCTCTTTTCTTCAATCCTAAGATTACATACCGGGACGACCCATCAAAACACGGAGTGGAGCAAACTTGCACTCGAGCCATTAACCAGCCAACCTCCGCATCCACCATGCCCACCATCTCCTCCAGTGCTGAAACTTGAAGCCAGGTCTGCAGCATCACACACATCTAAGAGAATTTCCTGGATCTGCTGCTCGCCTCAAGGAAGAGAACAAAATTTAATTTATTTGAAGTTTTTATGGTGTTAATATATTTTTGTTACCTCGCTAGCTTGAGAATTTTGCCAGCCTCCCAGATTTGCACATTTCTATGTTTTTTCTTTAAATAGCATTGATCAACCCAAGATGAATATTTACTATGTAATTCCCATGAATGTGTGGCTCAAAAGCAAACCAAAGTTTGCTAGCAGTTACATTATGTTCAAGCCAATTCCTAGCACTTGCATTTTAAAGGTCAAAGTGAATGTTTTTGTAACATTTAAGCATATTTGAGATGTAAATAGAATATTGTAAAATATATGGTTTTTACCAAATTTAAAAGAACCTTTTTAGTTAGTACTTATGAAAATGCTAAAATTATATGAGTAACATTTCAGATACCATTATATTAAAATATTTGTGTATGTGTACAAAAGTGTTGATAAAAATTAATCTTTAAAGTTTGTGGAATACCCTTATTTGTAATATATGTGCTTTTGAAAAGCAATTGGATGTGAAATTATGGAAGTATTTTGTTGTTAGAAATAAAATATGGTTACTTTGCATTTGGATCCCTCTTGAAAAGTGAAAGAGTTCCTACTAAAAGACATTGATTAGAATACATGTCTATTGATTGCAAAGCCACACTCATAAATTTTTGCTATTACTATTCTATGAGGAAATCAGGAAGATGAAAATCAAAACAACAATGAGATATGATCTCACATCACAGAGACTGATACACATCATAAAGAATGAGAACAACCAGTGCTGGCCTGGATGCAGGGAGAAAGGGACTCTTGCTTACACTGGTGGGAATGTCATCTAGTCCAGCCTTTCTGGAAAACAAAATGAATATTCCTCAAAAAAGTTAAAACTGAGCTTCCATACTCTCCAGCAATGCCATTTCTAGGGATATACCATAGGAACCAAAAACAGCATGCAGTAAAGTCCTCTGCCATCCTATGCTCATCACAGCACTATTTACAATAGCCATAATCTTAAAACAACCCAACCTGAGAACAGATGAGTGACTAAAGAAACTGTGGTACATCTACAAAATGGAATACTATATAGCAGTTAGGAAAAATTAAGTCATGAAATATACTTCTACATGAATGGGCATGGAGATTATTATGCTCAGTGAAATGAGTCAGAGGGAGAGGGATAGACATAGAATAATTGCACTCATTTGTGGGATATAAGAAAGATAAAAATAGTGTGGTAATATCCTGAGACAGTAGAGATGAGGATAATTAAGTAATTGTTATTTTTAAAAAATTAATGTAAACAAAAAAGAAGTACTGATGGGTCATTTCCTGCCAGGTGCTAAGCAGTTATTCCTTAGGCCCTTAGGATATTGAGTGACTGGTGTTAAATGAGCCAACCTACTCCTCATGTCTTACTAAGTCAGAGGCAAGAACACAAACATCATCTGTGATGCTCCTTTTAAATATAATAGGCCAGGGCTGCATTAATTCTCAAATTTTAAGTGACTGATACCATGATAATAATAATAATAATAATAATAATAACAATGTACAATACCAAAGGGTGCCAAGACTTCTGGTTTTGTCTTGTCGTTAGTTGGTAAGGTAGGCTAATCTGCTCTAAGGTCAAAATGTTCGCATTTTCCTCCTTGTCAGGATAACATGTTAGAGCTGGGCCTTGTTGTTAGTCCCGCCGTATCAAGGCTGTCCCGGATAAAGTTTGTTTCCTGCAGCTGTTGTGAAGAGCTGTGCCGTTTCTATGTCGGGGCTCAAGGGTTCAAGGCTGGATGAATGGTATCTAATCACCTGAGGTCTAAGTTGATTCCACATGACATATTTTCAAGGCAGGAGATATCCCCATATTGTAAACAACTATGAGTTCCTATCTCTAGTAGATAGGAGCTCTTTTTTTATTTTTATATGTAAGATTTCCCCTTTACTTAGTGTGCCTTTGCAGGGGGAAGTGGTGCTACATTATAATGTCTGTATATTTGTGGGTAGATTGATGGGATAACCGAAACAGGTCACATACCCAAAAACGAGGGGAAAAAAAAGGGGGGGGGGGAATTAAAAAAGTATGTGCTCACCAATATATATGTAGGACAATCATTTAAAAAAGATAAATAAATTAAAAACAAAACAAAACAAAAACAAACAACAAAACAAAAAAAAAGAAAAAATAAAAATAAAATAAGTTAGCGAAGTTTTTAAGGAACCAAAGTGGTGCAGAGGACTACCTTACATTTGGGGGAGAGCAGGTAAAGAGGTAGTGTATTACAGGTTTTATGCCTATGTTGGAAGTACAGTTTTTCCCATTGTCTTTTGGGTTTTTCTTGTGGTGTGTGGGTTCCCAGGCATCTTCCTAACACATCCCCTGACCTTCTTCAGATTATTAAAAATTTGCGGCAGGGAGGTCTTGGAAGAGTTCTTGCATTGGGGATACTTTTGGACCTAGGCCCAGTTTCAAGGAACAGTCCGCGTTAGGGAGAGTTAGTAGGGAGGGCCTCGCAGCATGAGTCCACAGGGGAGTTGGCTGTCTTTTCTTTCAGGAGACGAGGTGTGGGTTTATCTGGGTGTCCCCTCGCCTGGGTGCAGGGTACTGGTTCGTTGGGTAGGAGGTCGATCTTGATGCCTAATAGAATAAGGACTGAGGGTGAAGAGTTTTAATATGGTGGGAGATCTGGATGGGATTGAGGGGTAAAGGGATAGTTGGATTTCCGGA
The DNA here is from genome assembly GCF_024139225.1 of Suncus etruscus. Lineage (NCBI taxonomy): Eukaryota > Metazoa > Chordata > Mammalia > Eulipotyphla > Soricidae > Suncus > Suncus etruscus. The sequence continues at coordinate 25,972,041 of NC_064849.1, forward strand.
GGGGAGAAAGGGGAAGGTATATGGGAAGGGTATGAAGGAAGAGAAAAGAGAAAATACCTTAGAGAGAAAAGGGGAAGAGAAAGGGAAAAAAAGTAATGAGCAGAATAGAGAAAAAAAAAGTAGTGAGAAGAGAGGAGAGAATAGCAAGGAAATGCTGGTTTGATTAAAAGTGTTCGAAGAATAGAGCCTGTGGTTTAAGTCTGTACGTCTCAGGTACTGCTTCGATGATCTGAATGATCACGTGCTTCAATTCCTAAATGGAGGTATTACCTAGAGATAAAGTGTATGTTAAAGAGTTTTCTCGTGGCCATCTCGTAGTGCATGCAAGGTATAGTATCCCGTGTGGTATCCCGAGTTGCCACCTTAGTTTGTCCGCCCTTTGTATCCAAGGGCGCCTGTGGACAGAAAAGCTGAGAGGTTATTTAAAATATAGTAAGATAAAGGCATTAAAAGGTAGTGTTATGGTATGTTGCCATTGCAGTCCGTGATTTCCCTTGGTGTTCTATACTTGTGTTCCTGTATACGAACTCCAAGGGATTATTGTGGGCCTTTATTGTAGAAGTCTGATTACCTACCTGTTCTCTCTATGCTGCCGTTTCTGTTGTTATTGTTTTATTTATGGTATATTGTGTAATCAAAAATTTGCATTATTCCTTTTTCATGTATTTTGGACACTGCTCCCACGTATATGTTGACTATTACAGTGTTCGTAGTTTCTACCATGTTAAACCCTGTTATTTGATTGTTAAGTATTAGTTGTGATTTGCAGATGACTGGCTGCAAGAACCACGACCAGACTGTATACATCTTGGGACCAATAAAAAAGCCCTAGTTTAGGGCTTGAACTATGACCTGCACAATAATCATGATCCCCAGTCCCAAAGGTCCGGCAGAGACAATTGTAACGGAATGGGGCTTTTGGAAGCACAAAGAAAGACGCTATCCTAGGTGCCACCCTAGGTTCAGTGCAAAGACCAAGATCACCAACCACAGAAGATGGATTAAAATGACACTGAGGTAACAGAACCTCTAGAACCACAAAGACTGACTTCATCATAAGTCCCACCTCAGGATCTGTGCAGATACTGAGACCTCTAAACATAGAGCAGAAGTCTCCCACACACCAAAAAACAAACAAACAAACAAACAAAAAAAACACCATCGGGAAAGTAAAGGATCCTGATCATGAGCAAAGTCTAGAGTTGATCCCATGACAGTATGCTTCAAGGACAGAGAAACCCCATATCTCTTAGGCCAAGTGAATTCCTTTTCGAATGACCCCAATATTTACTGTGCCAGGGCAGGAGGGAAAAAACAAATACAAAAAGCACAAAATCTTGGTTATTTTTTATATAAATATATATTACCTTTATTTATTATTGTTATTATTTTTGATTTATTTATCTATTTTGGTCGATTTTTCTGTTTGGGTGCGATTATTGAAAGTGTTGTCCCCAATTATATTTATTGTTTTTCTTTCTTCCTTTCTTCTCTTTCGTTATGTGCTATACCATGTTTCTTAATTCAAGACCATGGCGTGATTTTTGTTTGTTTGTTTTAGTTTTAGTTTTTGTTTTTTTTTGTTGGTTTGTTTGTTTTGTCTGTTCTTTGAGGTGCTTATCGATATAGCTGGAGCCCTCAATTCATGGGAGGACTGCCCTGGTTTGTCTCTAAGGAGGCGAGATTGGGGAACAGGTGACTGGGCTGCTAGAGCAGTTCACATGATCTGTGGTGGTTATTCATTGAAAACGTACCTCATTATATCTGCTTTTGCTTTTCTTGGGCAGCCCTGTCAGCCAACCCACCAGCTGTTAAGCAGTTTACAAGTAAATGCAATTTTTTTTTTGTTGTGGGGTTTTGGTTTTTTTTATATTTTATATTACATTTTGTTTAAAGTCCTATGAATGTATATGTGTGATTAAAATGGCTTTTTCTGTTTGAAAAAAAATAAATAAAAAAGAGAAAAAAACAAACAAAAGAAAACAATGTACAATAAATCAGAATCTTGAGGCAGCTGATAATTATTGATACTATTTGCAAATGTTCGGTCTACATTCAGTCAACTTCTGGGGGGTGTGACTTGCACTTTCCAACCTCTCATGAAGTCAGATTTGACATTTTGACTTACTTTAGTTTTTGAAAAGTAAGAAATAGTGTCATATTTTATTACAAGGACCCATTCAGTTTCCTTGTTGCAGCATCTTTGAAGCACATGGACATGGGAGCTTCCATCAGCCAGGATTCTGAGGTGAAAGTCAATAAGACAAATACAGACAGACATGCATGCCTTTCGCCACCAATTTTATGTGGCATATATTACTAAATACAGTGTTTGTTACATGAAGCTCTCAAGCTGAGATGTTGTTCGTTACTGTAGAATAATGAGCTGACACGAGCTGACCCACTTTTTTAATCAATTTTCTGAGTGGTACGCAGTCAGATTTGGGAACCATGAGCATCTACCACCTTTGTGCCAATCATCTCCCCTATACAGCCAATACCAGCAGCAAGGAAACTAAGCTGTGCTGCTTCTAAAAGCAAAAGACAAGATGGAAATATCACCATGCATTCACCCTCAGCAGTTATGTCGAAGTCCGAGCCTCCAAGCAGGGCATTGTGGCTGAGTTTATCTGTCTGTAAGCTCATTGCCAGTGACAGCACATGAAGGCCAGATACGGCTTGGATTCTGAGCCAACATATTGAAATATGAAGTACACCAAACTGACTAAAGAGGGAAATTTGATCCCCTAAGACTCGTGTAATTATTGTTTTCTAATAAAAATCTATTGTTTAGGGGATCTCCAGAATGACTTTTGGTTAACCAAGAAGATAGCTCAATTTAAGTACTTGAGGATGTGGTGCTGCTTAGGCTCTATAGTGCCAGGAATTACACTAGCAATGCTCAGAGCACTCCAGGGCAATAGCTTCTATACCCCTAGGGCTATTGTCAGCAATTTTCTGAGGACCATGTGATGCCAGGGATCAAGCCTTTTGAGTCTGTTTTAGACAAGACATTCTAAACCCCTCTACTTTCTCTCTAAACTAAAATGTATTTCTTCTTCTCTTCTTTATCATCTTCTCCTCCTCCTCCTCCTCTTTCTCCTCCTCCTCCTCCTCCTCCTCCTCCTCCTCCTTCTTCTTCTTCTTCTTCTTCTTCTTCTTCTTCTTCTTTTGTTTTTGGTCACATCCAGTATTTTCAGAGCTTACTTCTGGTTCTGAGCTCAGAAATCACACCTAATGGTACTTAGGAGACCATATCAGGTGCCAGGAATAAAACCTAGGTCAGCCCTGTTTAGACAACCTACCTATAGTACTATAAACCCAGACCCCTAAAATGCATATTCTCAATATTTCTGAATGCATAAAGCCAGAAATAGAAAGTTCTAAATATGTAGTTCTGTTTCCAGTTTCATGGGATTTTTAGACATACAGGGTAAGAAAATTCCACTGGGTCATTTACTAATGAACAACACTATTGAAATACTTGTCAGACACAATGTTTTGATTGTTGGCCAGTGGCCTGGTTTTGAATAGCCATGAGACTACATTATTATTATTTTATATTTATTTTTTCTTTATTTTGCCTTCGACTAAATCATCTATAGCATGTTCCTTAAATAAATTATTTCCCAAAATAATCTCAGTAAAAACAATTGATTGCAAATCTCAATTTATAGACTAAAAGACCATCGATACTATTTTCCTATGGTATACTCTAGAAAGTTTCCAATACAGAATAAGTGGCTCTAGGATCTGGGGAGTCAATCCTGTTGTTCCCCCTCTCCTTTAGTAGCTACTTTTTTTCCACTTTCATCTTAAAGTGTGACATGTCCAGAATAAAAAAAAGAAAACCTTTACCTCTTTATTTTGGTAACAATTTCTTTGCAATTAAAATATGTATTATCTTAATCTCACTTTTTATATCTTTAGCTGTGCCCTTATTTGTTTTGAAATCAATATAAATGTGGCATTCTCCTCACTACACAGTGTTTTCTGAAAGGATGGAGATCATTTTATAGGGAAGGATCAGCTTCCTAAGCCTAAACCTTGCTCTGTGAAGGGATTTGCCAATATCTACAGAGAATAATAGCTCAACTTAGAATTCCCCAAGGCAAACACCTATTTCTTCCATTACTTCACTGACAAGTTAGAAAATGAAATGAGGACCAATGTGACAAAATGATTCTAAAACAATTTTATCTTTATTCCTATTACAGTGACTCCCTGTTCTTTAACATCTATTTGTATCCTTTAAAATGTATTATATATCATCATATCTATGGAACGCTGGTAATATTATATCTTTTTAAGGAAAAGACATATCACAGACATGATTAACATTTAAAATTCTCCAACAGAATCCTTTCTTCTAGTTTTATTTGCTGGCTGTTACCCCTCTATTTTTCTACATTAAAGCTACTGTTTGTTTTAAAAAAGAGAAAGAGAAAACTTGCAACTTATCACAGAAGATAGTACTCTTTCCCCTTTCTCCAATCACTTAAATCCAAGTCATAAAAACCATAACCATCAAAGCCCCCAAATTCATGCTTGTGTCAGGTGGTTTGAGCACACCCAGATTCCCCCTTTCAGTTTATAGATAATGTACCTTTATCTGCTGATAGTTAATATCTTTCCACCAATTATCTATCATCCAATGACACATCAACAGTTTGCAGGAAGTGCTCCTGCAATTATGAATCTATGGTGTAAACACAAGTCATACTTCATTGCCTCCATTTAAAACAACTCTAAATTAGGGCTGTATAGACTTTCAGTCACTACTGAGCAGCATCCTGCAAGTTATTCACAGTTCAGTCCCATCCTCTACCCACTCATTCTTTTGGGAGAATTGCCAGTATGTTTTCTGAATGTGAATCTCCACATCAAAACCAGGTGCTCAGGAAAAGATTTAAAGTCAATAGATTTTCCAGAAACTAGGTTTATTCTTCACCTAGATTTCTCTTCATTGGCATAAATCATTGGGCCACTAATTTTTCTCTTCTCCAAAGTGATATTGTTAACTTTTCTTTTCATGTTTCCATTTTTTTTACTGGCCATGTCATATCTTCCTTAAAAAAACTGTCTTAATCATCTTTCTAGTTATGCCTGTTAAAATTACTGAGCATCAATGTAACTTTATTACAAGGGTTGGTTGTATTAGAGTAATTCCAGAGAAAATGTCAGGGAAGAAAATGGAAGGAAAAGCAGAGAGAGAAAGAAGAGATTATAGGAAGATATCTTTGGAGCCAGAAACTCATGTGAAAACTTGTTTGTATCCTTGAATCTCTTTATATAAAGAGAGATATTTTAAAGTATCAAGAATCTACAGCTTTGGAGTTTCTTTTTATTACTCAACCTGAATCTTTTCATTACTCAACCTTTGCTGAAGGTTTTGGCACTGATCATTCGTGGGAGAATATTTATCAGGATTATTAATGACATAATCTCTTCCTCTGGAAGCTTCTCAAGTCCTCTTTGCTTTAGCTGCTTTTGATTTGTTGACCCATCCCTATCTGTGTTATCTAACAATGCCTTACCTCACCCTGACCTGCCCATTCACCCTAACCTACCTTTCCAGAGAAGACATTCCTTTTCTACTGTGTTTATGTTAGTTTCAACAGTGTTCAAGTTCAAATAAAATTCAATAAAAACTAAGTTGCCTGAGTTAAGAAGTTTCGTGACAGGACACCTCTAATCCCAGAATGTTTGTGCTTAAGGAACTAGTTTCAAGTGAAATAGCCCATTTGCTGTGTCTGCCATTCTTATAAAGTTTATAATATAAGCAATGTTAAAAAATAACATCATTTTGCCTCAAATTATTATAAGTAAATGTGTATAAATTTACTAGGGAAATCAATATTTTTAACCAACAAACTTATTAAAGTGGTTAAATTTTCTATTATTGAAGTTTTAGGTCTTCAGATACCATCAGTAAAGTTCTTCAACCAACACCCCTCCCCAACATCTGGCAAGAATAAGTAATTATCTCCTCTATCTAGGAGGAATCATCTCTCAATATATATAGTTAAATTATATATAGGAAAAATATTAGATCTTTAACATATGCAGTTAAATTATATCTTGAACAAAGATTATAGATTGTTTTCTAATGGTAAAAATAGGTATCTCCATTAGCCAATCTTCTACTCTCTCTAAGGAAGAACATAATAGTGATCAAGTTATGAAAAATATAATGAAAGGCAGATGTATGGAAACTTCATAGTATGGTGACCTAAGTATATGATTCATTATCAATAAGAAAAAATTTTTATTATAAATTGTAGCAACCCATTATCTCTTCCCACATAACTCCAAAATAACCAAAATCAGTGAGACATGATGCTTTACGGCAATCCAAGTCTCATGGCTACTGAAAAACATGTGAATTCTAATTAAAGAACATTGAAATGTAAGAAAGTTTGTTGGAATCCTAAATGTTTGAGAAAATCAAAGATTTTTAGGAGAGGTAAAAGTGGTAAGCTGTGTCTGTGGCATGTTTCTTTGCATGTTGTTTGTACCTAGACCCTCACTGGGTCTTGAATATTAATTAAGAGATCTGCTGAGAAAGCACAGTCCCACTCTGGCTAAAAATTCATTAGGATGGAATATAATCAGTGTTGCTCTACCTATGAACACCTGAATGTGCTAAGATTAGAGGGAAGATAAGCAGATAAACAAATGGTTTATCTCATGGGTGATTAAAGTGTTCCAGGTGAATTTTGAAAATGGGCCTTGTCAGCAACAAAATGAAATGCTATGAAAACTTTAAAACTTTAAAACTTTACCTTCCCCTTTCCTCTAGATCTTTTGTAGAAAATGCATGTGCTGGGGCATGGAAGGTCAGAGAAGAATCATTGACAAAGAGATTATAAATCAAAAGACTCAAGAGAAATGCTACAGTGAATATCTAGTTGATCTTAGCATGATAAGGAATGAGAACTAAATTAAAACATGCTCATTCCTGTTTCATGAAGGTCATTTGGAAAAGGTAAATTGAGATTGAGCAACTAAGTAAAGCTTTACAAAGAACAGCTTTAAATAACACTAGTGTCAAGGATTCTCCATGGGAATATGCTTACAATTTTCTTATTATTAATTCAATACCCAAACCATAATGACTTTGTTTCTTGGCTATATTCCTAATGTAGAAAGCATATTTACTTTGGAAGCAGGTGGATTTTCTTGTCTTTAAAAAGTAATCCATCTACTGAAAGAAAGCAAAAAATAAATAAATAAACCCTCCTCAATGAAAAAAAATAGTCACTAAATATCAATGGCCTAAAATGCACTAATTGGGAGAAACAGAGTGGAAAACTGAAGAAATAGAAAACGAAAAGTAAGAGGTATTATAAAACTGAATATGACTTCTGCTGCCTACATAAAGAACATATAAATGGTTAGGAGAAATAAAGACTCAAACAAAAAGATTGGAAGATAATACTTTAAGCTAATAATTCTCTTCAAAAATGCTGAGGTAGCTATACTTAGACAGCATAGACTCCAGACTTAAAAAATTATGAAACAGAAATGGCCATTTCTAAATTATCAAGGAATAGGTACACTCAAACATTTATGAATGAAGAGCCAAAAAATACCTAATATGGGGGCCGGAGAGATAGGACAGCAGTAGAGTGTTTGCCTTGCATGTAGCCCATCCAGGATGGATGGTGGTTTGAATCCTGGCATCCCATATGGTACCCGGGACTGCCAGGAGCAACTTCTGAGCACAGAGCCAGGAGCAACTCCTGAGCACCACTAGGTGTGACCCCCAAAAAACAAAAACCAACAAACAAAAACCCAATACAACTTATGATAGACCTGAAAGAATATACTAATAGCAACAGAGTAGTTGCAGATTTCAACATTTCTCTATCACCTCTGAATATATCAACTGGACTAAAAAGCAACAAGTAACAATGGATTTGAAGAAAAAATGGGAAAGTTTAACCTGAAAAATACATATGTATATATCTAAGTTTTGCATAATATATATTACATAATATATGTTAGTTCCATCTAGCATATATTCAACAAAATATAGTTGAATGCACATTCTTCTCCAAATCATTTGGAGACTCTCCAATGTATATCACAAATTGGGTCACAAAATGTACCTCTATAAATTCAAATGAAAAGAAATTATATCAACTATGTTCTTAGACCATGATGTATTAGAAATAGAATTAAATAGCAAGTAGAAAAGGGGGGAATAAGACACCTGGAAATTCAACAACTCAACACTGAGCAACAGTGGATCAAAGAGGAAACCAAAAGTCCTCGAAACAAATGAGAATGTGGATACAAGCTACCGAAACTTATGGAACAGAGGAAAACAATATTAATAGCAATGCAAGCATTAGTTAGAAAGGAAGAAAGGACCCACACAAATAACTGCTCTACTTAAACAATTAGAAATGGACTGAAAAATTTAAAGCAAACAAAAGGAAAAATAATAAAATTTAAAATTAATTAATTGGAATTAAAAAGAAATAAATCAATTAAACCAAGTTAGTTTTTGAACAAAATAATCCAATAATAAAAACTAAGTTCAAGGTAATTATGGTTATTGTTATTATAAATAAATGACAATTACAGGATATTTTATTGAGCATAATAACCCATTAACTTAGGAATGTTGTTTCATTTTTTTTTTTGTGTGTGTGTGTGTGTATGTGAGTTCCTTTGGATACCTGATACTTGACTTCTATGGTATTATTGTTTCTGCTACTTGAAAACGTTTTTATTTTTGTTATTCTTATTGTTTTATAGGGACCACACCCAGAAGTTCTGGGGTGCTTTGAGATGGCTGGGATCAAACTCAGAGTTTCATACTTGTAAGTCAGGTGCTTTACCACTTAAACTAAACCCCAAATGTAATAAGAAAATGTTTTAACTAAATAATTGAAGTTCAAAATGAGTCAGAAAGTAAGGGACAGTCATAGAATGATCCCATTCATCTTTGAGATAGAAAAACAAACATACTATAAAAATAGTACCCCAAGACAATGATGGGGGAAGTGAAGTTAGAACAGAGAAAGGATCATTATGACAATAATAACTTGAAGTGATCACTCTAGACAAGAAAGAGGAACTGAAAGGAAGTGATATATATGATACCCCTTCAGTAACAGTATTGTAAACCGGGTGCCTAAAATTTAAATAGTAAGTAAGATAGAAGAGGAAAAGTGTCTGTCAAAAAGGCAGGCTGGGGATGTGGGTAGGAGTGGGTGACAGAAGAGAAACTTCAGTGGTGTGAAACAAACACTGGTGAAGGGATAGGTGTTGGAGCTTTGTATGACTGAAATTCAGCTATCAATACTTTTTTAAATTTACTTTAGGGAAAAGGCATCACATAGTTGAAATAGTTGTCCATAATACATTTGCTTTTAGATAAAAGAGAGTAAAGTTATTTTAAAAACACTAGAAAGGGGGTCTGGAAAGATAGCACAATGGTAGGGTTTTTGCCTTGCACAGAGCCAACACAAAATGGACCCAGGTTTGATTCTTGGCATAAGATATGGTCCTGACCCTGCCAGAATGATTTCTGAGTGCAGTGGCAGGATTAGCCACTGAGAGCTTCTGGGTGTGACCCAAAAACTAAAACCAAAAAAAAAAAAAAAAAAAGGAAGAAAAGAAATTACAGTGAAAAATTATCTCCAGTGAGGTCATTGGTTCTGAATATTAAATGACCTCAGCTACACATTGGCATTAAATTGGTGTGTTCCTATGGGAATAATATTAAACAAATAAAGTTGTCCGGGAATTCAGAGCACCATTACTGATACTGAGGCTTTTATGGGGCATGTTCTCAGGTGCCAGTATTCTTGGAAGTAGGAGAAAGGGGGTTGGAGTAGTGGCAAGGGGTACCTGCACTCACCCAAAGAAGCCCTCGTGATAATATCCTATATACCCTGGATCATATCCGTGTCTGTGCAAAGAATCATAAAGTAGTGGTAAAGCAGGATCATAGGCAAAGCAGTGACCATGGGTGATGGATGTAGCAGGCATAGCTTCAGAAGGATAAGGGCTTGCCCCCCCTCTTCAGTTTGCCATCGTTCAGCTGTGTGGCCTGTGTACTGCTTTAGTTTACATCTCTTTCAATAAAAAAGTGAGCCTATGGAGCTGGTCCAGTGAATACATCAACCATCAACAACTTTTTAACTCTGTATCTCACATTGATTTAGTAATAAAAAAAATTAACTTCTAGAAATTAAATTAAATATACTTTTAATGTTTACTTTTTTAGCTAAATCAAATAAACTGGAAACTCAAACTGAGAGGCTCTGGAATATTCTATAAAAATATTTTCAAACAGCAACATTATCCCAGAGAGATAACTCAAGGCATATATTAGGATTTTTACATCTAAAAGGATCATCATGTGTTATCAAAAAATGTTCCTATTTATAAATCTTTTCTAAAATAATTTTATTGAGACCAATGTGAATTACAAGTCTTTCACAGATATATTTAAGATACATAGTGACAGTGAATTAGAGCAATTCCCACCACCAGTGTTGAGCTCCCTCTTCCACTGTTCGCAGCATATATATCATACCTCCACCTTTTGTTCCCTGTACTGCTAGTGTAACAGGTTCCTTTTGTGTATAGCTTGTTGTACTTTGGGTCTCTTGATTCTCTTGTCGTTGACTTTGGTTGGGTATTTAGGTCTGATCACTTTTTTAAAATAATTTTTTCTTCATTTAAGCACCATGATTACATAGATGATTGTAGTTGGGTTTCAGTCATAATTTCATTCAATGCTCATGAGACTGCTTTGCCCCTGGTATCATCCACTTTTTTCCCTCTCAATTGTAGAAAGACATAGAAATATGAGGCAGAACAAGATGATTCATGTTACATGGTTCTGTAAACAAAAAAAGAAGAGTGTGGGAGTCCTTGTCTAGAAGTTATAAATATAAATTTAAAAGAAGGAAAATGAAATAAAAAGAAAAAATGGGGGTACTAATATGGCAAGGATTTGTTTGTTGTTTGTTTTTTATTGGTTTTGGTTTATTTTGTTTTATCTTTTTTTGCATAAGCATAGTAAGTACTGGGGAAATTAGAAAGGAAATTCTCTTGGCCGAAGGGATACAGGATGTCTCCACCATTGAAGCATACTTTCATGAGACCAATTACAGGCTTCGGACACATTCATTGTCAAACTCCAAAGTTTTTCTTAATGGTGCCAGAAAATATTATGCTCAGTTATGATTGTCAGAATCAGTCCTCTTTAATTAGAGATCTTAATTTTTGCATAGCCAATGATGAAGTCTAGGATAGTATCTTTTTTTATGGTCCCAGGAGAAGTTCTGTTTAGTGGTGGTGTTTTTTATATAAAAAGAAATTCAATTTACAAACTCTAGTTGCCCTTTTTCTTATAGTTGAGCAAAATAGAATATAAAAAAATTTTAGATGTATTGAATTTGTAATTCCCTAGCTAGAGAATTTCAAAAGCTTTTCATATTTAGAAGGGCTGAATACAGAACTACCTTCGAGAAAAAAAATTGTTTATATTATAATTTAAAGCTCAAGAATTGCAAATGCTGATGCAAAGCAATCTCTACTCTTTTCTTAGGGACTCTAGCTCAGATAATTTGGATATTTATAGGTACTACTGGAAAAGCTGAGAATAAACCATAGTAGCCCTCTCTAAAACAATATTCACAGCTTTCAAGTGTGTAACTTTGGTGTGTTACTCTTCTGGAGAAGTGAGATTTTGTTAAGAGAAGTAAAGCCTTTTCCCATCTCTCTTTCCTGTCTAACTGTTGCTCTTTCTGGAATGAGTCAAACTCCCAAAGGACATGAGTAGACACCACAACCCATAAATGGGGATCTCCTACCATTATACACTTGGCAAGAATGAAAAGGAATATTTGAGGAATGCATGATGCACAAGTAAATCAAACAACATAAGCCAACAGTAGTGACTTTTAGGCAGGTCACTGACCCTAGGGAATCTGGCATTTTCCCTTTGCAAAAATTCCCATTCTTGAAGCATTTGTTTGTTTTTGTAGAACATCATGGTAACATGACTTCACACCTCTCAAAATAGTACCCATTTGGCTTTACTCATATATATTATCAATATGTGTTGAATTTTCAAGACAATTTGACAATTTAACTCTGTAGATGTCAATCTGTTCCCACTTCTGAAGGTTATAAAAATAGCTTATTAAAATGTCTAGGACCTTTGCAAAATTAATATTGACCTATTGGAGATGTAGGGTATAGTGGAGGACTTCCCAAGAAGTTTTTAGGGGATCCAGGTGCCATTCCTAACCATTCTCAGCCAATTTGTTGAATGAAGGTATGAGGGTCCATCAGGACATGCTTGGCAGTGCTGTGGCCTCAGGCCTATTTTATACAGTGCTGAGTCAAGGAGATGAGTACCATGTGATGCCAAGGATGAAACTGAGATGCCCTCCACCACATGTTCTAGCTCCCTGGTTCAACCTCTCATGTATTTCTGAACTTTAGATTGGAGACCCAATACATCAGTTGATGTTTTCAGTTATAATTTACTGTCACAAACAACAACCAAAAAGCAAACTGTTTTAAAATGTAAGTGAGGGAATGAGTGTGATCATTCTGTCATTTCTTCAAATGGAGTTAGTAGCTTTTTAAGTAATTCTAAGAAACAATTGTGTATATCTACATAGAATACACCTGTAAGCACATATTGCTTAAACTACAGTGTCTAGTTATAATTTATTCCACAAGACAATGTAGGGAGAAAGATAAGCTAGAATTTTTACTAGAGCAAGAACTTAATGCAGATTAAAATGAGTGGGAAATAGAAAAAAAAAGAAATGAATTTAAAATATTATAAACTTCTCAAACCTCAGTCATTTTTTATTCTTGTGATTTTAAATTAAACAAATTGGAACAAATAAAGGATACCATGCAACTCTACAAATTTCCAGTCAGAATAGTGGCAGTTTCCTAATGGGAGAATTTGATTAGACCAGCCAATATCTTTGAAATTACTGAGAACTCAATGAAGTATATGCAACCTACTTTCTACAGCCCTCGGTATAAAGCTGTATAAAGCTGTGCCTTTTTTTTTATTTTTGGGCCACACCCGGTGACACTCAGGGGAGGGGTTACTCCTGGCTATGCTCTCAGAAATCACTACTGACTTGGGGGACCATGTGGGACACTGGAGCTGGAACCTCAGTCTGTCCTGGGTCAGCCATATGCAAGGCAAAGGCCCTACCACTGCACCATCACTTAGGCCCATAAGCTGTGCCTTCTTAAAATATGTTAGATTCTTACGTGGGTGAAAGCACAATGGGCAGGATATCTAAAGAAAAGAAGAAATGCAGAGTAAAGGAGAGGAAAAGAGTTTGTATTTACTATTTACAAACTGCCAAGAGAGTTTGCATGCATGTCTGACTGATTGTCCCAGAACCAATATAAGTAGTATTCTTAATGTTGCATTGATGAGATATGGATATCTAGCCAAAAAGAAAAGTGTTTTAACATCATGATACAATGATTATCAAAACTAGAGGATGGCCAGATCTGCCACTTACCATTTGCTTGAATTTGGTTAAACCTAAACCAAATTTCTGGTCCACAAAAATGTTACACATGAGCTGCCCTCAGACACTCATCACCATGTTATCAATGTTTTTTCCAAGGATATTCCCAATATCCTGAAGATCACAGGACACTACTTGCCATTCTATAAGGCTAAATAGAAGCAGTGGTCCATCCCTCCCAGTCAAGGGAAATTCACAGATCAGTGTTTTTAACTTAACCACTACAAACTATTTACTATCTCATGTTAGCTAGGTAACACTGCTAGATAAAGACATCTGATCTGGTGGACATATTTATCGCAAAGGCTTCATGGTGAGTATAAAGTTATGTGTACTGAACTAAACATTCTTTTAAATAGTTCATGTAAGCTGTTTGGTAAAGCTTGTTCAAAAATGTTTTTGTTTTCTTTCATTTAAAAATATTAGGAAGAGAAAAAGAGCATGAACAGAGCCTATAGTTATTCCCATGATAGTATGCTTCAAGGACAGAGAAACCCTTTATCTCTTAGGCCAAGGGAATTTCCTTTCTAATCCCCCCATTATTTACTGTGCCTATGCCACAAAAAAAGCACAAATCAATTTTTTGTTATTGTTGCTGTTGTTATTATTGTTGTTGTTTTCTTCTTTTTTGTGTGCTTTTTTTTTAATTTCAGTGATCACAATAGTGATTATTGTTTGGTCATTGTCTTTATTGCTGTGGTGCTTTCTGGGTTCTTTTGTTTGATTTTTTTGTATATTTTTTATGTTTTTCTTCCTTTTTATCTTTTTTCTTAAATTGATATTTATAGCCTCTAGATGGACTCCTCCCGTTTTTTTCTTGTGTGATTTTACCCCCCCCCCCTTTTTTCTCTTTCTTTTCTCTTTCCCTCCAAACAGACCATATAACTTGAACCATCTTGTTCTGCCTCACAAGTTGAGGGGGAAATAATGGAGGGTACCAAGACCAAACAGGTATATGAACATTGAGTAGAAATAAAAAATGATCAGACTTAAACATCAAATCCAAAGCCAAAGACAACAGAATCAAAACCCAATCTACAACAAGCTAGACACAGAAGGGACCACTTATGCTAGCAATGCAGAGATCAAAGGAGAAGGATATGGGATGCATGCTGGCAACAGGGGTGGAGGGAGGACAATACTGGTGGTGGGAATACCCCTGATTCAATGTCACTATGTACCTAAAATATTACCGTGAAAGATTAGTAATTTACTTTGGTCAAAATAAAAATTATTTAATTAAAAAATATATTCTTTCCCCTCAGATTGTATACCTTTCTATAAACTAAATTATTCCCTTAGTATAACATTCAGTTCTTTCCCAAGAATGATGTCACTTAAAGCTCAAGAACAGAAGTTTTTCCTTTATTTTCTTTTTCTGGGGGTCTAGTAACCAATCTGATTTTAGTTCAGCCCAATACTCTTTTAAAATGTGTTCACATTAATTTCTTTGACTATACATTACTGTGCATTAAAAATTGCTTTATTTTGTTTATTTGTGTTTGTATCTTAGCCACAAATACAAATTTATTCTGAAATTCCAGAATAAATTTGTATTTGTAGCTGAATAATTAGTTCATGAGTTCTGCCTTTCTCAATAACACCTTCCTGCTTTTAAGTGGAGGATGGGGCCACTGAGCCAAAAGACTGATTTCTCGGCCAACCTCATTCTCTGTCTCTGTGATTACAGTCTGGTCAATGATTCATAAATAGAAGTTACAGAGGACACACTTAGAAAAACTTCTGTAAAGAGGTAGCAGACAAGGTCAGAGCAGTGGCGCAAGCAGTAGGGTGTTTGCCTACATGCGCTAACATAGGATGGACCACAGTTCTATCCCCTGCGTCCCATATGGTCCCCCAAGCCAGGAGCGATTTCTGAGCACATTGCCAGGAGTAACCCCTGAGCATCACTGGGTGTGGCCCAAAAAGCAAAAAAAAAATGTAGCAGAGAAATATCTTCATCCTCCTTTTTTTCTCATGCCTGGTACAAGCACTTATTCTGATTATCATCCTGGACCCTGAGAAAGATTAAATAACTCGTTATCAAATCAATTTTATTAAATAAAAAGATCACTTGTATGTTGATGAATGGAAACTAGACTTTTGGTGACTGGCATGAAATAGTATAAACAGATATTTATACATTTACATATATACATGCACCCAAAATCTATATGATTTTATGAGCCATAGCCAAGATAAGGTGAAGATACAGCCTCGGCTACCCCCCACAGCCTTCTCTCTCCTTCCTCCCCATCCCCAGGGTTCTTCCTGGACAACTGCTCAGGGTCCCAGCAAGTGGGTTCCGGTGAAGTGCAATTTAAAAGAGACCCCAGGCTTCCTTGTTCCTGCAAGGGGCTGGGAAGGGACTACTGAACTTTCAACTTCCAGTAATTAGGAAGCAAATGCCTCTCGGGGAGTCAGAAGCTTCAGCAGGCAACAAGGGGAGGACATGGCTCCATGCTCTCTTCGCTTGTCCAAATCACAGACCAAAGTGGTGTCTCAGAAACACCCCCCTCCCTCTTGACTATTTTTAAAACATAAAAGGGTCACGTGTATCTCCTTTGTATATCTCAGATGTATTCCCTTAACATCTATAACTCTTTTCAAATATCCTCATATAGTGACAATTTTGCCTACTGGATTTGTTATTTGATTGTTTGATTTTCCCCCTTTGAGATCTGTTTTATAAGTAATGCTGGTAGAAGAGTATCTCTGTATAGATTTCATGTATGTACCAAGTTACGGGGAATGTTGGACTTTATTCGTCGGCCCCCAGATGCACCAACAATATCTTGTGGCATTGCTTCTCTTTTGCATAGGCACATTAAAATGGGAAAATAATATATATGCAAACAAGTCCTTATCTAATAGAGATGGGAACACAAATTTGGTAATGTAATTAGGCCTTTTACCCTGAACATTGGCATAATGATTTGGCTCAGGCCTCAGAAGAATGGGCATCGCCCACACACACCTGAACAATGGATACCATCTATGGAAACAACCACAATTGTCTATAACATTACCAGGATCCAAGCCTCTACCAGAGAAGACCTACCACTGCTTTGGCATTGACTTACTCCAAAGAGTGCTCCCAACACCCAGATGACTCAGCAACAGTCTGCATGCAGGGCAGATTGCTCCGCATTTAATGGTATGCTGAAACTAGAGGATGCTCCACATCAGCCTGACATCAATGAAAGAAATGCACAGAATCCAGAGTCTTTAAATGTAAGAATCTGATACCAACAATAGCTAAAGTGTGAAAAAGTTTCACCGGGACCTTGAGAATGACTCGAGTTGGATGGACTGGTATGCCTGGAATCTAGAGTAAGTCTTATGCCAATAAACTTCTGTGGTGAGTCCTTTTTGTAATAAGGTCAAGGATTTTTTTCCATTTTCCCCATTTTTCTTGACCTATGCAAACAACGGCGATTGCCACTATCACACCTTTACTATATTTTTTTACTCTTATCCTTTAAGGAAAAAAAAATACAACTTACTGAACTTAAAAACAAATAACTGTAGTAGAATGCCTGTCTCAAATACAGGCAGGGTATGGGAAGGGTCTTTCACACTTGCTTCTCATTAATAGCAAACTGTGCTTTGAGTTGAGTGGACATTTGGACCAGTAAGGATGAAAACCATGTGGAGCAAAGCTATACTGATTTCTCTGCTTAGTATAAAGCCTAATCCACCAGATCCAGTCAAACACTAGTCATCCCTCAGATGTGTGGGAAAAAATAAATGTGTATGCAAATTAATATTACGTGAATATCCATGCAACATTTTATGAGTGATCAGGTGGCACAGCAGAAATTCAAAAAATTCTTAATCTCTCATTATATCAAGGGTCTTTGTTTCTCCAAGTGCAGCTATTAATATTTCCAAAGAGAAACACTAACATTACATTTAAACTTGTTTAAACTTCTCAGTAGCAAGTAGGTAAGGCAATTGTCACAAATGCTGACAACCCAGATTTGATCTCTGGTACCACATATGGTCTCCTAACACCCCCAGGAGTGATACTTGATATGAAACTGAAGTAAGTCCTGAGCACAATTGGTTGTGACTAATCCCCCTTCCTGTGCACACACAAATACACATACACACACACACACAGAGTACTAAGTTCCCATCCAAACCTAGAGAGTCATAAATTCTGAGAGAGGGGAGCAGTAATTTTTATTTTTATTTATTGTTTGGCGATTGTGAATTACAAAGCTATTTATGATTGGGTTTCAAATATAATATTTTGGCATCAATACTTTCACTAGTGTTCACAGCCTTCCATCAGTGGTCCCTCCGATCCATCAGCCTGCATCTATGAGCAGCACTTTTTGATCACATTGGGTACTATTGCTGAGAAGGTTCCATGCTTTAACACCTGCCACCTTTCAGTTCTCTCTCCTCACAATTAAACACTTTCCTCCACCATTGCTGGAGTGTTTAACTTTTTGTCTTGAAAAGCCATCCAAATCAAGTATATATATATATACTTTAATGAAACCCACTTTACATAATAAATTATACCATATGTCCTTCCTTCTACCAATTGTGTTGCATAATCAGGCCTGGAACTGTGAGCTGTATCAACAACCAGAATTGTATAATCTTCAGAAGACATTCTGTGACACTTGGCTTCAGCATAGGATCTGTGCAAAAACCAAGTTCTCTAATTACAGAAGCCTGACTGTGACAACTGAGATTGAATAGAACTTTTTCTTGGATCATGAAGAAAGACCTTGGATTTTTACTATTAGTATGCCCAGAACTTATAGTTGGTCTTATGATACAATGCTTCATGGTAGGGATACCCTCTTTTATGGCTAAGGGTATTTTCTTTCTTATTTCACCAACATTTGGTATGCCTATGCAAAAAAATAAAAACTGCCACCACCCCCTTTTTTTTTGTATCTTCTAGATAGGGGCTCCCACCTTTTCCATAGAACCTTGGGACATGAATATACCTTGTTTTACCTCATATTTCTGTGTCTTTCTACATATTGATAAAAGAACAAAAATGGATGGGGCCCAAGGGCCAAGTGGTCTCAGGTGCATTGGGCAGTATAAAAAAGGTCAGAATTAAATACCTAAGCCACAAATCAAGAATCAAGACACTCAAACTCTAACAATCTAAATACAAAATAAACATATTATACTGGTAGTTCAGGGGGCAAAGGGTGGAGATATGCGATAAATACTGGAAACTTTAGTAAAGGGAGGTTAACATTGGTGGTGAGAATGGCCCCGATTCACTGTCACTATATACCTGAAATCCACCTATAAGGGACTTTTCATTCACAATGGTTTTAATAAGTTATTTTTAAACAAAAAATTGTTTAATATCATAGAGCAGGACTAAGAATGTACATTTCTAAGAAGTTCTAGATGATGCTGCTCATCAGGGGAATACCTATGGTAGATCCTTATTCTTTTTGGGGGAAGGCAACCCCCAGTGACACTCTGGGGTTACTCCTGGCTATGCGCTCAGAAATTGCTCCTGACTTGGGGGACCATATGGGACACCAGGGAATCAAATCATGGTCCGTCCTAGGTTAGTGCTTACAAGGCAGAGGTCTTACCGCTAGTGCCACCGCTCCAACCCCCAAAATTCTTATTTTTAACTGGACACTTCAGAGCAGTGGCTAATAAAGACATGAATGTCCTACTAACAAAGGAAGAAAACAAAAAAATAGGCCAGTGGACACAGCAAATGCCAATCACATATACATTTCTAAGAAATAAAATAAAAGAAAATTTATGGTGGAAAAGATTAGAGAAATTACAAATAATCTCCAACAATTGTGCAGGGAAAAAAAAAAGAATTATCTCTTAGCTTATAAAATTGAGACATGATTTTTATTATCTTTTCAATTTTTCTGAAAGTCAATACAGTTATAAGAAATCAAATAAAAGACAGCAGTTTTTGCTACAGAAAGCCATGTGTCATTGACAATGTGATTTGTGTTGTCACACAAATCTTTCCTGGTATAATTCAGTGAAGATGAATACAGTGCTTAGAAAGACAGTGTCTATAGATCAAACAATTGAGTCATTTTTATCTATTCTAGTGAATCTAAGATAGAAGATTAAAGTTTTAAGTGATCCGTGAAGCAAAATAGAATCACAGATCCTTGCTATTGGGTCTATTTCACTCTGTACTAAAATATGAAAACCAAACAATATTAGAATACAAAGATCCTTAAGATTATTTAGACCACACATTGAGTGAGAACTGTCAGATAATGGGTCACACTCTATCCAGGAATAGTTTTTATGTACCCTGCACAACAGGATATTTTTTATTATAACTAAAATGCCATAGAGTTTAGTTTAAATGGTAGAACACATGCCTTGCATGTACAAGTTCTTGGATCTAGTTCCTGGTTCCATCGAGCAACTCTAAATATACCCCTCACAATTAAAAAAGTTATATAATAATAATTGCAATATTTAAAACATTTCAACTGTCCTTGACAATTTTGGATATCTAGCAATACACATGTCTTCTCATTGCATAATATGATAGAACAGAGTACTGTCATCCTTGGATTGAAAGAACATGTATGCCTACTTCCTGTTTGACTGATATGCACTCTATTCCTTAACAATCAGCCCCCTTCATTCATTTCCAAGGGCCTCTTGAATCCTTTAATTATTTAAATTTGCTACCTTTCATCTAGACTGACTTTCACTTTTTATCAATATGAACACTAGATTCATAGTGGTAATCCTTGGCCAACTATAATACATATCCCTGTATGGACGGGAGTACATTGAGTTTATAATTAGATTGTTACAGTTTAGAAAGTAGTTTCTCTTTAAGTCATTTCTTCACCATAAAAATAATAGAGCAAAAGTTTACCATTCAAATTGAACAATACTGTGGTAGATGACTGATTTCATAAGTGACTAACTTCAGAAATATGAAGGACAAATTCATGAGCCATGTAAGAAATGGTAAGCGACAGCAGGTTTAATGTGAAATAAATCTTTACTTGAATTTTATGTCTTCGATATTTTCAATTCCCATAGGTAGGAAAGTACATTTTCTATTAAAAGATGTTTTATACTTTATACCTAATAGAATGACTACTATAAAAAATTAAGAATAATAAGTGTTAGTAAGGAGGTAACCCTTGCTAAACTTTTCTTGAGATATCTATACTATTGATGGAAATGTAAAAAAAAAATGGTATAGTAATTATAAAAATAGTCTGACTGCTCCTCAAAAAAGAGAAGTCTGAAGAGATAATTCATTGGGAAAGGAGCATGTCTTATATGCAGCCAACAGATTCAACCTTTGGTGCCACATATGCCCCTCAACAACTCCACCAGCTCCCCCAAGGAGAGATCCCTGAGTTCAGAAGCAGGATTACGCCTTGAATATGACTAGATGTGGCCTCAAAACAAACAAGAAGCTAAAGAATTAAACATTGGGGCGAGAGATAGCACAGCAGTAGGGTGTTTGCTTTGCATGCAGCTGGCCCAGGACGGACCTAGTTGAATTCCTGGAATCCCAAATGGTCCCCCAGCTTGCCAGGGGCAATTTCTGAGTACAGAGCCAGGAGTAACCCCTGAGTGCCACTGGGTGTGGCTCAAAAACCAATCAATCAATCAATAAAGTTTTAAAAACATAAAATAAAAATAAAAAAATTAAGCATGGAATTGGTCAAGGATCTCTCATTTCCACTGCAAAGAAATTTTTTTAAATTGAATGTAGATTTGTACCCTGTGTTCATACAGCACATTATCACTATGAGTAGAAAGTCCTCCAACAAAATTAAATAGGGCCATATACAGCGCTAATATTGTGCAGCCTTTAAAAGGCAAACAGTTCTCCTGAGATATAAAATGGATGAACCTAGAGACATTAGGCCAGGTGAAATAAGCAAGACACAAAAGGTCAAATGTCCTAGCACCCACTTCTATGAGGGACCCAGAGAAGGTATATTCATTGAAAAAGAAATGGGAAGGCTAGTGGCCATAGCCTGGGGGAGAGCAAAATCCGGGCACTACCCTATGATTAAGTTTCAGTTTCACAGAATGAAAAATTTCTGAAGCTAAGATGTGCAACAACGTGACAAATCCATTATGCACTTAAGAACTATTAAGATAATAAGTGTCATGTTCAGCAAGGAGAGTGGCTACAGTAAAAATAAATTAGAAAAAGGAAATATTTTTTTCAAGTCTGCTCTGTTTGGATATATCTGGTGTGACATTTTTTAAAGGTCAGAGTGACAGACTCCAAAGCTGAACTAGAAAGCTGTGTCTCTTATCCTGCGATGACTGACTGCATGCTCTGGCCACCTCTTAGAGAAACCTTCTACTCACATCAGCATGACTAAGCAAGTTCAAAGCCAAAGATGCCCTCTCTAAAGGTCCTCTGAAATGATGAATACTAAGATGCTGTCCAAACTTTATCTGATACATTCCTTGCTTAGAGTGTCATCTCATTCTAAAACAAACACAAAAATTTCTGCACCGAGTATATTGCAAATATATTCTTTAAAATATGTTGCAAATGTAATTTTTAAATATGTTAAGAAGTGAGAATCCAATTATTACCAGGATAGTCACCAAATATAAAGTGCCTGAGAATATATTTGATTTGACTTAGCCCATCTGATCTTGGTATAAATACTCTACTTTGAGGTATTAATATTCTTCTCAGTATAAATTAATTACTCCTATTCAGTAATTCTACTCATTTTGAGGAGAGCCACACCTGAACAGTGCTCCAAAATTACTCCTGGATCAGTGCTTGGGAGTCATTTCTAGGACTATTCAAGAGACCATGTGGTGCCAAGGATTGACCCAGGGCTCTGCATGCAAAATTTGCACACAGCCCATTGAGCTATATGAATAGACTCCAGTCATTAATTCTAGAGACCATTGTACTTATAATTAACAGCTAAGACTCTATTAGAAACTCTTAAATTGCTAATCTATCTCCCTAAGGTTATTAGTCGCTGAGGAAAATCAAGACCCCTGCCTGAATCCCAAATGGCAGTTCTAAAATCTACGACCTTCTGACAGTTTTGTAATTGTGAATCTAATTTTTCCTGGTGAATAAAAGTAGCCGTCTTCTGCTGATGTGAATATCATTTTGTCTCACCATCTTTGCACATTGCCACAGTCTTTCAAAGACTGCCAAGGAAAGAACCACTCTGCCAAGTGTCCTGGATGCAGCTCAGTACGCTGTTTGGTTCACTGGACAAATTTCATTTGGCTCCTGTCTCAGTCTGTCTTCTCTACTATTATGCTGTAAATAGCAAATACTCAAGCCTATGAGATGGAAACTGGAATCTATTCAGGAAAGAGATTAGTCTAGCACTCCAGGGTTAGTCCATACTGAAAATACAAAGACTTGTCTGAAAACAATGAAGGAGTCCGATTGTTATCTGGTTCTAGAAGCTTAGTGTCCCCCATGAGATAGATTCATGATGTGACTTGCTCTTGAGAAACTGGTGCTTTCCCTCACACTGGCACTGGAGGTCAGGCAGGAAGACCAAAGAAATGAGCCTCTGTATTCAAAAGATTCATTTTAGCCAATGAGTTAAGTGCTATATCTCTAATTCCAGATAATGCAAGACAATGTATAGTCAAATATCAAAAGCATGTAGTGCCTGCAAGATAAATCTATAAAAATTTAGAAAACAAAAAGACCAAAGTGTTCATGTACAGAGGTTTTCATGAACTCTATTAGGGGGCTGGAGCAATAGCACAGTGGAAGGGCATTTGCGTTTGCCTTGCACATGGCCAACCCTTGATGGACCCAGTTCAATTCCCAGCATCCCGGAGCCTGCCTGGAACGATTTCTGAGAGCAGTGCCAGGAGTAACCCCTGAGTACCACCTGGTGTGACACCCTCCTCCCAAAAATCTCAACAACAACAATGAGTTCTTTAGGATTTCATCTCAATTTTTTATTTGCTTGGTGGGGAGATTCATGCCATACCCCATTGTGCTCAGGAGCTACTCTGGCTCTGGCTCAAGAGTAACTAATTCCTAGTGATGCTCAAATGCAGTGGCATAGATTGAATCAGAGTCAACAGCTAGCATGACAATGATATGAGTGAAATAAATAGAATGCTAACCCCTTTCTTACACCTATATTTATTGCAGCACTATTTACCATAGCAAGACTCTGGAAACAACCAAGATGCCCTTCAACAGATGAATGGCTAAAGAAACTGGTTCATATACACAATGAAATATTATGCAGCCATCAGGAGAGATGAAATCATGAAATTTTCCTATACATGGATGTACATGGAATCTATTATGCTGAGTGAAATAAGTCAGAGAGAAAGAGAAAGACGTAGGGTTTTATGAAAAATGAAAAATGAAAGACATTTCTCAACAATTTTCAGAGACAAAAGAGAGGTCTGGATGTTACAGCCGACCTCCTGAACCTCACCACAAAGAATGATGAGTTTAATTAGAGAAATAACTACATTGCGAACTATCGTAACAATGAGAATATATGAGGGAAATAGAAAGCCTGTCTAGAGTACAGGTAAGGGCGGGGAGGGGAGGAGGGATATTTGGGTCATTGGTGATGGGAATGTTACACTGGTGATGAAGGGGGTGTCATCTTATATGACTGAAACCCAATCACAATCATGTTTGTAACCAAGGTGTTTAAATAAAAAATATTAAAAAAAATAAGATAATGCTTGTCTCAAATACAGGCAGGGAGTGGGGGAAGAAGGAGAGCATTGGTGGTGGGAAGGTTGCACTGGTGAAGGGGTGTGTTCCTTTTTATAACTGAAATCCAACTGGTGCTTAAATAAAGATATAATAATAATATTTTCTTCTACTTACCTGGAACCGAATATATATGATTAACTATATGATTTGTGGTATTTAAATAAAGTAATAAGAAAGAGAGATTCTTTGCACCAAGTGCTACCCACCAGCACTGCAGGAATTGTTTCTAGGACCCTGAGCATCACCTTGTATGTCTCCTAATTTAAAAATTTTGAATTGTCAACCATCAATATGCATTCAATTAAATCCTATATTAAACATGTCCTGTATTTGGTGTATGACTCATCCACCTATTTATTCATTCCTGCAAACATCCATCAATCCATCTCATTTTAAAAATATTTCTTTTTTGTTCTGTTTTGTTTTTTTGGGCCACACCCATTTGATGCTCAGGGATTACTCCTGGCTAAGCGCTCAGAAATTGCCCCTGGCTTTGGGGGAACCATATGGGACACCGGGGGATTGAACTGTGGTCCTTCCTTGGCTAGCGCTTGCAAGGCGGACACCTTACCTCTAGCGCCTCCTCACTGGTCCCATTAAAAATAATTCTAAGGAAAACTGCTAGTAATCCTAAAATCTTCAATATAAATAACATTAACTAAGATTAATATTGATTAATCATTTAGGGAAGGTAAAAGTATGTTAAGTTAAATGTATAAATATATACTCTGCTATTTTTTGACAAATGCTTGCTCCTGTGTAAAGTAAGGACCTCTCAAGGCAAATAAGAATCAATCTAGAAAATTCCCTCATGGCTCTTCCTTGCCAATATCCACTTTCTAATTCCCTAGAGGAAACTAGTTCCATTTATTTTTATTGACAAATTAGTTTTTCCAATTTTAGAAGAACAGGTAAATGGAATTTTATTCTCTTTATCCTCTTAATGTTTACTTTATTCACTTTCATGTTCTGATGCTTAAGTTTTCACAAAAATCAATAGTTCATTCCATTTAAGAGTTGGGTGGTGCTCCACTATTCAACTAAATTATAATTTGGTTATAGTTTGGTTTCCTATTTATTGCCATTTATTCTTCTTATGAGACTCACCTGTCCAGTATCCTTTACTTTAGAGGACTACTATGATCAAAACTGCAAAATATATTATTTTGTTTGGGTTTTGGTTTGGTGTACAAGGGGCCACTCCCAACTGTTCTCTAGCCTTTCTGATGCCTCTATGCTCAGGGATCACTTCTGGTAGGCTGTAGGGATCATTTGGGGTGCCAGACATTGAACCCAGGTTGGTCACTTGCAAGGCAAGTTCCCTACCCATGGCACTATCTTTCTGGCCCTCTGCGGTGAACAATAGACTACAAGTCTTTTCATTTATCTTATAAAATAATATAGGCACGGAATGGCTATGCAGTAAGGTTTTTTTGCTCAAATTATTTTCATTTTAAACCCCTATGAATAATATGTGAGAGATCTATACATTCCACATGTTTGCCAAGGTGTGGAGTTACATGTTCTTTTTTTCTCATTAAATAAAATTACCACCGGTTTGCAAAAGAAGCCTTTTTGGTTTATTATTTTGGTGAATGTGTCTCTTGCTTTGTTCCTAGTGATGTTATTAGATCATCGAAGCAAAAATAGGAAAGTAAAAATAACTTTACCACTAGAAATCAGGGCTTTAATATAATTACAATAGAAAAGACACTAAAAATAAAAATGGAATATGAGCTGAAGCAAGCTTAAATGACATTTTTTACTTTTACATTTTTCCATTAATACCCATTAAATTATTCTTATTTCTGAGAGAATGCTGCAGGAAGAATCCTACTGAAAAAATTCAGCCCTATGACTTAGACAATTTCGCTTTGAAGCAAAGCCTGCCAAAAAAATCTGTTATCAAAAGATCACTTCAAAATTGTTATCGAATTGTTACAAAATTTTATCTCTTTGGAGAAAAATGAAAAAAAATGAAACTATCAAGGATCATAATTTTTCTTATTTGCTCATGTTTTATGCAATTAGTTTCAGTTTTTAAACTCAGCAAAATTTTTTAAAAAACATGCAACAAATCTAAATTTTTATTCAATCTTCCTATTAAAAAGGAAGAAAAAGTAAGACATATGATTATTTTCATTATTTTTATAATTTTTATTAGCCTGCATTAGTAGCATTTTTCTTTCTAGGTAAAAATATGATAAAATATCCCTAATAACCATGAGAGATTTTTGAAGAAATGAATCCATTTCATGTATTTATTAGTGATTTTTCAAGGAAATAGTATTACTAGAATTATTTTCAAAGTATATAATAAAATGTGTCCAATTTATGAACACCAAGGCTATGACAAAAGCTCCATGCTCTTATCTTTGAAGTTTTAGCTATCTCAGTTTTGTTTTATAATGTAAAAGAGCCATAAAATGACTCAAAACAGATTTCTAAGCACTGGCCCCTGGAGATTTTAGTCAGTAGGAATGAGAAGAGACCCCCAAATCAGTCTATTTTGTTTGAAAATCAGGACCCCAGATTTATTCTTTCTACTATGCAAGCTTTTTTTTTTTTTTTTTTTTTTGGGCCATACCCGGTAACGCTCAGGGGTTACTCCTGGCTATGCGCTCAGAAGTTGCTCCTGGCTTGGGGGACCATATGGGACACCGGGGGATCGAACCGCGGTCCGTCCAAGGCTACCGCAAGCAAGGCAGGCGCACCTTACCTTTAGCGCCACCGCCCGGCCCCTACTATGCAAGCTTTATAGAGATAAGAACTCTCCAAATGGCTTAGAGATAGTACAGAGATTAAAGTGCTTGCCTTGCACACAAATGACTCTGGTTCTCATATCTAACTTGATATATGGTCTCCCAAGTTCTATCAAAAGTGATCCACAAAAATAGAGAGAGAAAAAAGAAAGTATACATAGAGACAGGCAGCAGGGAGAGCAGTGGGGAGGAAGGGAAGGAAACTGAGGACACTGGCAATGAGAAATGTTCACTGGTAAAGAGAAAGGTATGGTCCATTTTATTAATAAAATGCAATCAGGAAAAACTTTGTGACTTTGTAAACAACTCATATCTATTTAATTTTAAAAAAATGTAAAAAAGAGTCATCTTTCAGAATAAAGTCAGGAGTAAGCCCTAAACAGTACCTGACCCTCTCAATCCTCCAAAAATATACAGAATGAGCACTCTAGTGTTTGAAGACAACACATTGGACTTCTAGGATCCATAGAACTGCTTCTAGTTCTTTATCTGTAATAATAAACAATAGCTCTGGAAATGCAGTCAGATCATGCTGCTCTAATCAAGCCTTTCATTGGAGCAAGTGCACTTGGAATAGAACTGGAACTCTTGCTATGGGCTACTGCAAAAGCAAAGTTGGAGGACCTGACTGATATTTTTTGTGTTGTCCCCTTTTAATACCCCACCCAGTCTACTCTGCTGTACTCACATTAGTTTTCTGGTTCTCACATGTTGCAAATGTATTGCAAACCCTAGCTGTTTGCATTTCATAGTCCTCTTGCCCTCTTAGATCTTTGCCAGACAGCTCTATGCTTAACTCCCTATTTCAAGTCCTTGTCACATGTTACCTTCTCATAGGATATCTCCTTGAATGTCAGGCTAAAACATAGCCCAAGAGGTATTCTTGCTCTTATTTCTGTTTATTCCTTTAACCTGCATACTAATCTCCCAGAATCGATCACTTCTTGGCATGATATAGAACATCAAATTACTTTTTGCTCTGTGATTGATTTATAAATGCATTTGCTTGCTAGATACCATGTACCAGAGAGCCTCAGGCTCCTCTAGCCTCAAAAATTTATTTTTACAGTACTGGAAACTGAGAGTTCAAGACCTTCACCGCAGATGATTCAGTGATTCAGTGTCTGTTAACAGCTCACTTACTCACTTCTTGACTTCATTGAGACCTTCCTGCTGGGACCACACATGGTGGAAGATATGAGTTAGCTCCCTGAGTCTCTCTTATATGAGCCCAAATCCAAATTAGAGCCTCAATAACACAGAGTTCTAAAGACTTGACTTCCTAATACTATGTCCTAGGAAGGTAAGATTTAATAGTGGGGAAGGGAGTAAAAACAGGGGCTGGAGCAGTGGCACTAGAGGTAAGAGTCTGTCTTGCAAGCGCTAGCCTAGGAAGGACCTCGGGCATTCCATATGGTCTTCCCAAGCCAGGAGCGATTTCTGAGAGCATAGCCTGGAGTAACTAATGCATTTTTGTATGTTAGCATTGACATGCATGACACTTATAAGATTAATGTATGGTTTTTAGATAAATGTGTTAAAATCACATGTCAAGCCAAAATGCCTTATTCATATAACTTTTACTATACTATTATTAAAAAATTTAATTTTTTCAAATTGGGAAACAATACATGCCTAGCATGCACTCTACCCAGGTGTAATGCCCAGACCATATGGTCCCCTGAACATTAACATATTCACATCTATAGATCCCCAAAATCCACTGAAGTGGATTCTATTGTCCCAGCAGAGTAGAGCCCAGACAACAATGCATATTTGTATTGAACCTCCAATCTGCTTGATCAAGAATTCCTGAATTCAAGAATTCCCTGGGCACCACCTAGGAACACCCC
Source organism: Suncus etruscus (assembly GCF_024139225.1). Classification (NCBI taxonomy): domain Eukaryota; kingdom Metazoa; phylum Chordata; class Mammalia; order Eulipotyphla; family Soricidae; genus Suncus; species Suncus etruscus. The sequence continues at coordinate 26,000,923 of NC_064849.1, forward strand.
TAAAATAACAACTTTATATACACTAAATTATTTTTTACATAAATTGTGTTTAATTCAAATTTTATTCATAAAAATTAAAATTTCTTCAATTGCCCTAAGGTTAAAAATAAGTAGTATAAATTCTCAGTTAATATAGGGGAATGAGGAAATTAAAAACTTCTGTATGATTATGTTCATAATTTCATTATTAGATAAAAGCATTCTTTGAGATTGGGACATATCTCAAAGATCTGGTGCAGTTGTATGAGGAACCTCAACATTAATTCCAATCATTGCATGACGGTCTAACTACCCCAGGAGTAATCGTGATAGTGTCCAAATATTCAAACCTCGCACCCATGTGACCAAGCCTACTAACTCCTCAAACATTCTAATTGTTGTCCTTTTTCTAAAAAAGTGTCTACCTTGAAGAATTTGAGATTTGATGCTTCTTTATTAAATTGTTCTTGCTTTTATGTAATTTTAGTACCTCTTATTAGGGGAATTAGTCTCAGCATCAAATTCTTCTCAATTTATTCACTGGTACTTTAGACGTCCTAACACTTGTTATATCTCATCTGTTTTCCTCCTCCTCTACCCTATTTCTTTCCTTCTTTCTATGTTGTGATGTTAAAGGTAATCTAGGTATCCCCCCCTTTAACTATTGCATTTCTTAATTCAGTTATTCTGAATACCATAAATGTGTTTACCCTTCATCTGGCTTACTTTGGCATATTTCTAAGTTTCATCCATGTTACAGCAGATTACATAATTTTATCATTTGTTACTTACAATGTGTTATATTCCCTATGTATATCTCGCACATCTTCATGATTGACTCATCTGTGATTAGACATCTAATTAGGTTGCTTCTAAATGTTAATTACTGTACTAAGTGCTGCAGTAAATAATGATATGCATACATCCTTTTGAATGGTTGTTTTTTTGTCCTGGAACTAGATACACAAAGGTGTGATTTCTGGGTCATATTGATGCTCCATTCTGACTTTACTGAGAACACTCCATCCTGTTTTCCATGGGGGTTGATCCAGGCAACATTCTCCCTAATAGTGAATGAAAGTTTCTTCTTACCACATCCCCACTAGCACAGATTGTTCCCTGATATTTTTTATATGTGACATTTTCACTGGTGTAAGATGATATATCACTTACTTAATTTACTTAATTTAGTATTTAATTTAATTTGAGGTATGAGTCCAGACTGAATTTATTACAAGTGTTTATCTAATTGTCCTAACACCATTTGTTGAAATGTCTGTTTATTTCAAATGATGCTCTCAGGTCCTTGTCAAAACTAAGTTGACCATATGTATGGGGGTTTTATGTTGGATGCTCTGCTCTTATTTTAGAGTCTCTAAATATTGTTTTCTAAATAAAAAAACTCTTTAAAAATTACACACTGAGACTGGTAGGAGGGGAAAAACATACAGCCAACCCAGCACTACATATGATCCCTCAACCATCTCCAGGGGTTACCTCTGAGCATAGAACAAGGAAAAATATCTCTGATCATAGAAGTTTATGATCTAAAAACCGAAAATATTTTTCTAAGCTCTTGTCCTATCAATGACTTTAAGGATGTTTTTAATATGCTAAATTACTATATATTCCATTAGCTTATATATAAAAGAGGGCATTAGCAGAACTACACTAAACCAAACAATGACAAAAAGGGAGACGCTTTAGAGAAAAAAATTTAAGAGGCATATTCCTGAAGGATAATATAGAGAGAAAAAATTTAAAGTAATAATAATAAAAATTGATATATTATACTTTAGAAATACTCTTTACTTAATTTTTTAAAAATATTCATTTTAGAGGCCAGAACGATAGCACAGCTGTAAGGCATTTGCCTTGCACCCGGCCAACACAGGACAGATCCCAGTTCGAATCCCTGCATCCTATATGGTCCCTCGAGCTTGCCAGGAGTGACTTCTGAGCACAGAGTCCTGAGCACCACCAGGTGTGACCCAAAAAAATTTTTTTTAATTTTAATTATATATTTGAATTTGCTTCTTACTTATTTCTATGCTTAACACTAGTACCTCTACTCCATCTTGGTCATTGTCTTTCATGTTAAATAACTTCTGGATTGTTAATGATGAATGAATTATTCATATGCAAAGAGCTAATTTTTACCTCAGTATGTGTGTGATGTGTGTGTTTGTGTGAAAGACAAGGGGGAGGGCAATACACAGAAAATGACACCATTCCACCAACCAACTATAATTGTTGTTTTTAATGTTTTGGGGCCAGATGACAGGGTTAGGAGTCACTCCCAGCAGTAATTGGGTGGCCTCATGATGGACTACTGCATTCAAATCATGTTTTCAGTCCTGGAGAGCTATCTCTCCAAGCCTTGATAGATCTGTCTGAGATGGCTATTTAATGTGTCTACAATCAGAGAAAATTAAATAAGGACTACAAGTCTTTTTGCTTAAAAAAAGATAGTTTTTATATTATTATTTGGTGACAGATGTTCACTTAACCATTATAATTGGATGTCCAGTTCAGAGTTTCTTTGATTCATCCCTTCTAGACTCTTAATCTCCAGTTTGGCACTAATACTTGGTAAAGTGGAAATGTATTTCATCCATTCCTTCTTATTTTGAAGCTTTCTGTATCTGCACATGTATAGAGAGCTAATATTTCCAAGTGCTTGGGGGGGGGTGTTTCTACACTACAATAAATCTGCATTTGCAAGGTTTTTGCTGTGGCTCACATTTCTGCTTTCTCTGGTTGGCTGAGTCACTCATCACTTTTTTGCCCTATTGTTGACTTCAGAAATTAAATAACTATCTTTACTTTTCTTTGTCTGTCTTTGCAGGGCATACCTCTCTGCTTTTTAGTGGAGAAGTAAAGAGGGAAAATTCAACAAGTATTTTGTCTGCTGAGCTAAATTAGAGCACCCATCATATTATTTTGTATGCCCATATAATTATGATTCTGAAAGGAAACCCTCCAGAGAGTAATAATGATAGGATTAAATGTTTTGTTTTTCTGAGCCTGTGTTCTTTCATGAACACATATTCCTCACTTTCTCTCTCCACACATCTCTAAGTAAAATTTTTTCAATAAAAACTTCTTTGCTTCACTAAAACAATTCAAATAAATATTATTTCCTAGTTCATTTTCTATTCATTCATAAGTATTATGTAGTGGTATTATAGATTATTACCTGCAGTAGTTTAGAAAATGTGCAACCTATTTCTCTTATCCAGTTCCACGTTTACATTTTTAACAAACTTGCAACTTCATGTTCTTACAGAGTTATATGGAATAATCAAGATCTATATTTTTTCTTAATTGAAAAACAAACAGTAACTTATCAATTGATTATTCTTACAATATTTTATCATAAATAACTGAACTTGACTATAGAAAAACTGTTATTGTTTTCCATTTTTAATTTATTTTTTCATTTTTATTTGTATGTATGTATGTGTGTATATATATATATATATATCTTTATTTAAGCATCGTGATTACAATCATGTTTGTAGTTGGATTTCAATCCTAAATAGAATACCTGCTTCACCAGTGCAACATTCCCACCACCAATGCCCTCTTTTCTCCCCTGCCCCTGCGTGTATTTGCGACAAGTATTCTACTTCTCATTTTTTAACATTGTCATGCTAGTTTTTAGTGTAGTTATTTCCCTAACAGCATTCACCACTCTTTGTGAGCTTCAAATTGTGAGCTGGTCCTTCTGGCCCTTCCAGCCCTTAACTCTATTGACTCTGGGCCTTATTACAGTGATGTCTTTAATTTTTCTTAAAACCCATAGATTAGTGAGACTATTCTGTGTCTATCTCTCTCCCTCTGACTTATTTCACTCAGCATCATAGATATCATGTATATCATGTATAGGAAAATTTCATGATTTCATCTTTCCTTATATCTGCATAATATTCCATTATGTATATGTACCACAGTTTCTTTAGCCATTCATCTGTTGAAGGGCATCTTGGTTGATTCGATAATTGATTCTCCTTTACTTTAAGCATTTATTGCTACATGTAAAAGGTAAGTTTTCTCCTGGACCATACCTGGCAGTTTTGGAGCCATAATCATTCCCACAAATGTAGTTACCATGTTCAAACTGGGCCAGCTCCATAGACTCACTCTTTTCTCAAAAGAGATGTAAACCAAGCCATGAAAAAATCATGGGTTCACTGGCCCATGTAGCAGAAAACTAGCCATCTCTGAAGGGGAGGGCAGGCCAGGCCCTGTCTCTTCTGACCTGCTGCCTCCATCACCCAAAATCACCATTTTCCTAATAGCCCCGCCTTATCACCCCTCTACAATTCCCTTCAGGGACACCAATCTGACCAAACTTTAAGTTTACTCGTTTGGGACTGATATCACCAGATTTTTGGAATGGATGCAGGCACCCTCACCCCATATCTTCCTTCTTTCAGAATGCCTGGCAGCCTAGTAGATGACCCCAAAAGTCCCTGTATCAGTAATAGTGCTTTGAATTTCTGGACAACTTTATTTGTTTGATGCTATCATTAACATAGGATAGGAACACACCAATTTAACAGAATGGACAGCTAACAAGAGCCATTATATTAATGACTTCATTAGAGATACAATAATTTTTACAAATATGCTGGCTACTGTACTCTTTATTTTTTCTTTCTTTTTCTAAACTCTCCTTTCTTCCTTTTTCATTTTTTATATTCTTAATAACTTTGTTTTCACTTATCTGGAAACAAATGTATTATGGTAAACTATGTGAACTATATAATGTACTTTCCTTAAATAAAGTTAAAAATGAAAAGAAAGCAGTTTTGTTAAATTAACTGTTCTAAGAACTCTAGAGTTTTCATTGTAAGGATTCTAACAGTAAATATATTATACTTTATTTAGATATTAATGTTTTTTAATGTTAATTTTTAATTTGTTTTTGTTTTTGGGCCACTCCCGGCGGTGTTCAGGGGTTACTTCTGGCTGTCTGCTCAGAAATAGTTTAGCTCCTGGCAGGCACGGGGGATCATATGGGACATCGGGATTCGAACCAACCACCTTAGGTCCTGGATCGGCTGCTTGCAAGGCAAACACCGCTGTGCTGTCTCTCCGGGCCCAAATTTTTAAATTTTAATAAATTTCTTTACACACCATAGTTAAAAGTTGCTCAAAATATAGTTATTTCTAGCATTCAATGTTCCAGCACCAATCCTACCCACCATGAGTTTTGTCCTTTTCAAAACCAAAGATGCTTGCCATTCTTTAGCCAGATACTTTTCTTAGTTTTTATTCTCATTTTCAAGAAATTCTCTCTATGAATGCTGATTTATAACATAAAGCTAGAGCAAGCCAGGATCATCTCTCATCTAACTTCAGTCAATCCTTTTCTTAAAAGTTTACTCTGTAGGCCCCATACCAGAGCTTTTCTCCCTAGCCTGGGAAGTGCTGGGAGGCTTGGCAGGCCCCCAGCCTCCTTGTCTTTTTCCCCTGACTCCAGGCCTTCCCTGGGTGCCAGCTCAGATGGCCAGAAGTGCGTTCAGGTGGACTCTTAGTGGTCCTCAGGTTCCCCCCTCCCTACGTACTTCAGGGGGGAGGTGCATAGGGAGGAGGGCGGGCAGACATCTGGCTTCCAATTTTGTCCTTGATTCTGGAGACCAGCTCTTGCCAGGTATAGGGTTTTTCTCCTCTGGACTTCAGTCTTTCCCTGGACACTGGTCTAGGTGGACTCTATAGGGGTCAACAGGCTTTCCCCCTATCTCTCCCTACACTAATGAGAATGCGCTCTGGGAGGAGGGCAGGCTGTCCTAGCACTGGTTTATATTGGGACAGTCAGTGGAAATTTTTTCTCTTTGTTTTCATATTGATATTATTGTGTGCATATATTCTATATATCCATAATATCCATCTTGTATTGGGACCTTGATACTGCCCTACAAAGCTCATTTCTAATATTTTACTGCCTCAGTCCCAACCCTTACTTCCCCCCATCCTCCCATGTAGGTGCAGCTAATGACATGAAGCTCACCACATAGACTGATAAGTGCAGTTAGAGAAATAACTACACTGAAAACTATCATAACAATGTGAATGAATGAGGGAAAAAGAAAGCCTGTCTTGAGTACAGGTGTGGGTGGGGTGGGGAGTAGGTAGATCTTGGAAATTGGTGGTGGGAATCCTGCACTGGTGAAGGGGGGTGTACTTTACATGACTGTAATCATACAACTACAATTATATTTATAATCACGGTGTTTAAATAAAGATAATTATTTTTAAAAAGTTTATTCTGTTCATCCTTAAACATCCCTCTCTTCAACTTACAATCATTGCATGGATTCGGCGGTGCCCATCGATACCTTTTCATTTCTTCTTGCCTTTCCACATGATTGCTCTTTCATTGTGTGGAACTCAGATGTCAAAATGATGGCAATATGGCAGATTGTCAAATCCGTGTCAGAGTCTGTGATCATTGCAATAGCAGATGCTTCAGGTCACCTGGGAAATCATCCTAGCAAAAGCTACATATCAAGTTCAAGGTCAACATGAATTCTCAGCAAATTCTTGCAAGAGTAGAATTTCCCAGCAGCTGCTTAAACAATTTATAATATCATGATGTCAACACATATTTAGAAAGTGAGACATGAGATTTGGCATTAGTAACATTTTTCTATTATGTCCTAAACATAAGGTATTGGTTACCTCCACACAAAAGAACCCAAATTTGAGAGGTAGTGAGGAAGTCAAATGGCTAAGTTCAATTCTGACCTGACTAGTGCTCTCACTGACTAAAAAAGGGAAAGCCAACACACCATATCCTAGTAAGCATAGCTTTATGTCCCAAAAGAGAAACTGGGTGCCAATTCAGTTATTCAAATGTGGCACCTCTCCTATTTCAGAACTTTTCCCTAAGGCTGATAAGAGCCCCGAAATGCCACTGTTCACAATATTCCAACCCTTGCTAGAGGTTGAGGCATGAGATTTACCAGCTGAAGGGTGAAATGAATGGACTCACTATGTAGGTATCCTAGGGAAAAACACTTTCAGACATAGAAACAACAACGTAAATTGTTGTCAAAGTAAGAGTAATCTAGAATGTTTACTCAAACAAAAAGGTTATGTGAGGAAGTAAGAGTAAGGTGATAGAGTAAGGAATGGGTAGCAAATAGCACTCTTATCAGCATCAACTTCAGGCTTATAGATATTAATTCAAATTAATCACTATGACTTGAAAGATAATTTAAATAACTAGAATAAAAAATTTCATGTGGAAACTCCCAGGTTGATTCCCTAGATCCCCTAGAACCTGAAGGTGTTCTTGCACCTTCATGAGTGATTCTGGGTCACTACCAAAGACCGAGCACCATGTATAGCACAATAGAACAGCAATAATAATGACAGTAATAATAACCACTATATGGAGGGGAGGAAGAAATTTAACCAGAGTCAAGATTTAAGAAGTTCCCAGGGGAAGCAGAACAAACCCAGAGAAAAATTGATCAGTTGATCAGTTGTTTTTCTCACATCACCACAAAGGGGTAGATTCTGATATTCATGTGGTTTCAAGATGCCTGTCAGTTTTCAAGATAGAAATAACCTATTTTAAGGGTAAATTTATGTCTCTCATAAATGCAAAGGCGTAAGGAGATGCAAACTCAGAGACAAAACTATTAGCAGAGATTTACTTTAGAGGTGGATATGCAGCTTTTAAGTCAGGGACTGGAACCTAAATGCACAGAAACTCCTGGGCCCCTCAAAGTCTACTAACATCTTATGATGAACTGAAATTTCAACACATTGTTTATCTAGACCTAATTTTTCAAGTTTTACTATACATAGAAGACCTTGAAGGTCACTGTGCAGACTTGCTATTGAGGCCTATTGAGCAGGAGAATTCCTGGAAGCCGCTGAGTAGAGAATACCCGAGTGCACTTAAATATGTTTAAGACAACCTCTGTATACAAATACACTGTTGTACAATCTGTTGACTTCATAAAATAAAAATGCAGTTCAAGTGTTTCCAATGAAAATTTTGTTTGTGAGTTGGGACAGGTTCTGTGTCAAATATATACTGTGGAGGGAGTCAGAGGAGATTGTAGGGCACAGAGCTTAAGCATAAAAAGATCGGGGCTCAATACATCAGCAAAAAAAAAAATCAATGAAATAAGATTAATATGCACATTACACTAGCAATTTTCATATAAACTTAATATAGACATTGAAAAATAAAAAATAAAACTTATATAATCATATTATTAAATGCAGATAAAGCATTTGGCAAGGTTCAGCATCCATTCATTACAAAAACTGTCAACAAGATGGAAACTAATGAAACTTTCCTCGATAGAGTCAATTCCATGTACCATGAACCAATAGAAAATATTATACTCAATCGGTAAAAACTAAAACCTTTCCTCAAAGATCTGGTACATTTCTTGACACTTCAATATAGTATTGAATGTTCTGGCCATAGCAATTAGTCAAGAAAAATATGTCAAGGGTATCCACAAAAGAAAGGAAGAAGTCAAGTTCTCACTGTTTGCAGATTAAATGGCATTCTATTAGAAAATCCTAAAGACCCTACAAAAAAGCATCTAGAAATAATGGATTTTTAATTTCAGGCTACAAAATTAATACCAAAAATTTATGACTTTTCAGTATAGAAATTATGAAAAAGAAGAGACATTAAAAAATTCCATTTACAATTGTGTTTCAAAAATTCCAGTAACTTAGAATCAACTTAACTAAAAATGTGAAAGACCTATACAAAAAATACTAAAAGACAATACTCTAAGAAATAAGAGGACCTAAAAAATACAAATACATACTCTGCTCATAGATTGATTAATATCATTAAAATTGCAATACTTCCCAAAGCATCACAGATATTTAATACAATTTTTATGAGGATACCCTTGACATTTTTTTAAAGAAAGAGATAACGCACTTCTGAAATTTTTATGGAACAATAAATGTCCAAAATAGCTAAAACAAGTTTTGGGGAAAGAATTATTCCTTTTCCCAACTTCAAACATTACTATAAAGCAGTAGCCATTAAAACAATATGATATAGGAATACAGATAAGCCCTTCTGATCAATGGAATAGACTTGAATATTCTAAGATTGTTCATAAGGTAAGTTCAATTAATCTTTGACAAAGAGGCAAAAAATAAGAAATGGGACAAGGAAATAATCTTCAACAAGTGGTGTTTAGAAAACTTGTCAAAAAGTGAATTCAGACCTCTCTTTAATGCCATGCATAAAATTCAAATCAGAATAGATTAAAGACATTTATATTGGGACTAAAACCATAAGGCATATGAAAAATGTAGGCAAAACTCTCCGTGACATTGAACTTAAAGGTATCTTCAAGGATGAAATACCACTCACCAAGCAAGTGGAAGCAACAATAAACAAATGGGACTACATTAAACTAAGTAGTTTCTGCACTTTAAAAGAAACAATGACTAGAACACAAAGATTGTCCACAGAATGGGTGAAACTATTCATATAATATCCATCATATAATATTCATCTAGCAGTTAATATCTAAAATATAGAAGTCAGTGGTACAGTTTAACAAGAAAAAAATCATTTAACCCATTCAAATCTGGGAAGAAGAGATGAACAGAAAATTTCTCAAAGAAAAAATACAGATAGCCAAAAAAGCACATGAAAAAATGCTCCAAATAATCACCATGAAGATACAAATAAAAACAATAAAATATAGTCTCACATCACAGAGATTGGCACACATCAAAAAGGACAAGAACAATTAGTGCTGAGTTGGATGCAGGAAGAAAGGGACTCTAATTTACTGCTGATGGGAATGCCATCTAGTCCAGCCTTTCTGGAAAACAACATGGAGATTCCTCAAAAAAACTAGAAAGTGAGATTCCATGTGACCCAGAAATATTCCTCTAGGAATATACCCTAGGGCCCAAAAACAGAATGCAGAAAAGCTCTTTGCACTCCTTATGTTCACAATTCACAATAGCCAGAATCTAAAAACAATCCAAATGCCCAAAAGCAGATGAAAGGATAAAGAAATTGTTGTACATTTATGCAATTGAGTACTATATGGCTGTTAGGAAAATCAAGTCATAAAATATGCTTATTCATGAATGGACATGGAGATTAGTATACTGAGTGAAATGAGTTAGAGGGAGAGGGATAGACACAGTATGACTGCGCTCATTTGTGGGTTTTAAAAAATAGTTATTATTCTACTAATAGTGAAAAACAATAGAGATAAGGACCAGGAGAAACAGTTCATTGTAGGAAGCTTGTCATAAAAAGGGGGGAGTGCAGAGAAGGCAGAGAAGGGTCCACTATGACAATGATAATTGGAAATATTCACTCTGGACAAGAATTGGGTACTGAAAGAATATAAAAATGATCTTCCTTCATATACAATATTGCAAAGTACATATCTAAAAGGTAAAAAAAAAGGAAGATAGGAGAAAAATATTTTCCATAGAGGTCAGCAAGGAAAAGGGCAGTTGAGAGGGTAGGAAGGAAACTGAGAACACTGATAGAAGGAAATATAAACTGGTGAAAGTTAGTGTACATTGTGTGACTGAAACTCAATCGTGAACAACTTTATAACTGTTTATCTCATGGTGATTGAATTAAAGAATTTATTTATCTAAAAATAAAATCAAACATCAAAGGAAAATATTTAGGCATTGAAATGAAAAATATTCTGGATTGGCTGTATTAAATAAAACATTAAATTAATTAAATAAAACATTAAATTAACCTGTTTCTTTGACATTTTAAATGTGACTACTAACATTTTCTATGTTGGCTACCGTGACCTGACAGTGGCCACTTTTGCAAAAACCTCTCTGCCATTTTTTAGTCCTACGTGCTGTTTGCTACAAAGCCCCTGGGCCAGCAGGAAATAAGCAGCCACAAAAGTAATAAATAATTTCTTAGCCCAGGGGAGAGGAACACAGCCTGATACCACTCACAGGAATGAAGCTAGACTCCCCTAGCCCACATTCTTGAAGTTAACAAGGTACTCTTTATTGTTTTGTGCAACATTGGGTTTTTACAAAGCTATTCCTTAAGAACTTTGCCCCACCATAAATTTGTTAAGAGCCTGGGAATGTGGTCAAACAGACTCTACCCAGGAAACTGCTTATCTAGCATGACTGCCCCCTGCTCCACTGCCCACTTTCCATATTTGGGGAATGATGTTATGTTCCTTGTTCCACCCTACCTGTCCTGTGTTTATACCTTATTTGGAATAATGAGATGGTCTGTGCGCCAAAAAGAGTGATTGACACTACCTATGCCTGCCCCTATTTACTTTGTCTATATAAGAAAATGCAGGGTCACATTAAAACGCCTTTGAACAGAAATTCTGTCTTGGGCCTTGTTATTAACCTCTCTTAGATTTTTTCAAGGTGTGGTTGTGTGATCTGAGCTTTGCAAAATAAAGGTGCGGTTGTTCGTGAGCCTCTCGTCCACTCTCCGCTGGCCGGGCCCCTTCGGGGGCTTACAGGACACCCGCATTTCTACTTGCATATGTGACTTGCATTACATTTTCTTTGATTTATATCACTCTACAACAGGAGTCTCAAACTCAATTTACCTGGGGGCCGCAGGAGGCAAAGTCAGAGGGAGGCAGGGCCGCATAAGGAATTTCACACAAAAGAGTTCTCAAATGTCATTATTAACAGTTTTAATTATTTCTTCTGAACATGAATAGAACATTGAGTGAAGATCTTGAACAGTTCTTCTGAACATGGCATATTTTGCCTATTCCTTGTTGCCAGAGACTTGACAGCGCTTCTTCTCACAAATCTGAACCACATTTGGCTTTAGAGAGGAAGCAGTTGAGACCCTCAGTATGGCATGAAGATGATCATCATTAAGTCTAGACCTGTACTTTGACTTATTGAAGTTCAATGTGGAGAATAACTTTTCACACAAATATGTGCTCCCAAAAAGGCACATGGTGCACTTGAACATTCGGGAAAACTCAGGGAAGCTGGGGGGCAATTCTCTCAAAAATTGCCCATGCATGTCTCCTTTTCCACTAATCTCCCTGAACTTGGCTCTGAGATCAGAGTTGCATTGCAGGTCAATGAGCTCCATTTGAAGCACAGGAGAGCCATCTTGCACATCAAAGGAAAAGGGGTCCACAAAAATTTGGAAAGTGGCTCTGTGCTTTTTGAAGTCTGCAAATCTGTGATCAAATTCCTTCTCTAGCTTAAAAATAGCATCAACATATTTCTCACCACTGAATGGTATGCCTGCATCCACAAGTTCCTTGCATGCTGGGAAATGGCAAAGGTTTGTCTGAGAGAAATAGGATTTCCATAACACAAGTTTTGTGGAGAATGCTCTCACGTTGTCATAGGCAGCACTGAAAAGCTGCCCCGGGCCTTGTAACATCTTGTTTAGTACATTCAGCTTATGTGTGATGTCAACAAGAAAAGCTAAGTCCATGAGCCATTTGTGATCACTCAACTCAGAAACAGCATTCCCATCCTTCTCCATGAAGGCTTTCACTTCTTCTCTCAACTCAAAAAATCTTTTTAGGACATTCCCCCTGCTGAGCCAACGTACCTCGGTGAAATAGAGCACATCTCCATATTCTGACTCCATTTTCTCTAAAAAAGCACGGAACCTCCGGTGCTTTTAAGCCCCTGCATCTGATTTGGTTGATGCATTTCACAACAACAGACATCACATTGTCATACGGCAGGCATTTACTGCAAAGGGCCTGCTGATGGATAATGCAGTGAAGAGCAATGGCCTTCTCTACACCCTCCTCTTCAAGTTTTTTTTGAACAAGTGCCACCAGTCCATTTTTCCTCCCTGTCATCGATGGTGCTCCATTGGTTATTATTCCAACAAACCTCTTCCTTGGCAAACCTGCATTCTCAATGGCATCACACAGATGCCGAAATATCTCATTAGCCGTGGTCTGACCATGCATTGGAATTATTGGGAGCAGATCCTCTGTCAATTCATAATTGCAATCAACACCACGGACATAAATTGTGAGCTGTGCAGTATCTGTTATATCTGTGCCTCTGTTATATCTGTGCCCTCATCAAGAGCAACTAACTGAGTATGCATCAAAACCTTTGGCTTTCTCACACAGTTGATGATAAATGTCACTTGACATGTCAGAAATGCGCTCTGCCATGGTGTTGGCAGAAAGGCTGATTTTGCTAAACTGACCTTTCTTGTCCGGACAGATAATACTTGTAGCCTGTAACATGCATTTTTTTTTTAACAAACTCTCCTTCTGTGAATGGTTTCCCTGCCTTAGCAATCATCTCACTAACCATGTAACTAGCTTTGACTGATGCAACATTCTCTTTGGTTGCTTTCTTGAAGAAATCTTGTTGCCTCATTAGACATGCTTTAAGACTGGCAACCCGCTTGGCTCTCTCATTTCCTTGATATTTTGCACATTCCTCAGCATGTTTAGTTGTATAATGGCGTTTCAAGTTGTATTCCTTGTGCACTGCAACTTTCTCTGAGCAAATAAGACATGTGGGAATGCCCCTGTGCTCAACAAAGAAATACTGCGTCTCCCACTTTTCCTGAAATTGTCTGTGCTCGTCATCAATCTTTCTCTTCACTGCAGGCTTTGATGAAGTCATGATGAAGGTATGACAAAATCTAATTCTGTAATAAACTTCTCTCCCTTCTCTCCCTTAGGCCTCCGATAATTCAAGGGACAGGGGGCAGGAGCAGCGGTAATGACGTCTGTGCTAGGCACAAAGTATTCGCGATTATTCGCTTACCAAATATTCACAATAAAATATAGCATTAGTAAGAAAAAAATCGCAAAATATTGCATTAAACATTTGCATACCCTGAACAGAACTGCTCGGGGTATGCGAATGTTTAATGCGATTTTTTCTTACTAAGGCGATTTTTATTGCAATTATTTGGTAAGCAAATAATCGCAAATACTGCGATATTTGAAGGCTGGCCACAGGCCACAAAATGTTGTATAGAGGGCTGCAAATGGCCTGCGGGCCGCGAGTTTGAGACCCCTGCTCTACAACAATGGTTTTAAAAATAATTGAGCGAGAGTCTTACAAAGAAAAGTTTCAAATATCCTACTTGAAAATCCTCCATAATTTTAGAATTGAGCCATTATTTTTATTGTTAGTTGGTTAGTTGATGAGAAAAATATATTAAAAATTGTACTCAAATATTTCAGTTTGCTTTTTTTTCTTTTAAAATAATATTTTTATTTAAGAACCATGATTACAAACATGTTTATAGTTGGGTTTCAGTCATAAAAAAGAACAGTCCCGGGGCCGGAGAGATAGCATGGAGGTAAGGCATTTGCCTTTCTTGAAAAAGGTCTGTGATTCGAATCCTGGCATCCCATATGGTCCCCTGAGTCTCCCAGGAGCAATTTCTGAGCATAAAGCCAGAAGTAACCCCTGAGCGCTGCCGGGTGTGACCCAAAACCAGTCCCCTTCACCAGTGCAACCTGCCCATCACCAAACCCACCATCTCCCTCCTCCCCCCACTTCCTGCCTGTCTTTGAAAAGGACATTCTATTTCTCTCACTCACTGCCATAGTCATGATAGTTTTCAATGTAGTTATTTCTCTAACTGAACTCATCACTCTTTGTGGTCCTTCCAGTGGAGAAGTAGCAGTACAAGTGCTGCCTTTTAGTCAAGTTAGTGATGTTACATTGCCATTTTTTTTGGAAATTGACAATAATGTGGATTTTATTACTTTTTTAATAAAATAAAATAAAAGTAGTCAAATAAAAATAAAAAAGAATTGGGCCATTATTATACCTGTATTTTATTTTATTGAGATTCTATATTTACAATGGTATTAAAAATGGTTTCTCATACACCTAATTCCAACAACAACAACAAACTCACCATCTGAGTAACCCTCTTTTTCCCAAGGAGCTCAGAATGCCTGTCATGCAATCCCCCTCAGCCAAGTCAATTTGTGGATTTCCCCGTTGTGCTGGTTTTGGACCTTTGTTGCTACCTGTGAATTGTTAAGTCCCATGTATGAGAGAGATCATTATATGTCTATCACTTTTATTTTGATTACATCATTAAGCATAATATCCTCTAATTCCATCAATGTTGCTACAAATTTCATGACTTTGTTCTTTCTTGGAGCTGCATAGTATTACATTGTATGTATATCACAATTTCTCAATCCATTCTTCTATAGTTGAGCATTTGGACTATTTTCACATGTTGGCAATAATACTAAGTGTAATGAACATAGGTATGATATACTCTTTCAAATAGAAGTTTTCCTATTTAGGGGCTAGATATCAAGAAGTGGTATAAGAAGTAAACCTGCATTTTAGGCAAGCACTTACATATGATGCTGAGGAATTTGAAGTCTGCTCAAAAAACAGGATACACATACTTGATTTTGCTAGTTCAAGAAAAGTTCAAAGTCTCACTAAAGTCAACCTGCCAATCACCATAACTCTTTCACAGCCAAAAGTTACCAGTCCTGCTATCCTTTGGGTTGGATCCCCAAACCACATTCTTGCCTGCATTATGGCCAGCACTGTAATTTTCAGATAACTTATTTTCACTACAGACATTTTAGCATATACCCTGTTCTTCCACCAACTCCACTCACTACTCCTCCCTCCTTCTCATAGGACTAATACCCTATCTACTCCATAAACCAAGTCAGTTCTCATAGCATCTCTTTCAATCTGGCCTGAATTATTGCACAAGACATCTTTATCCTAAAGCAGCAATTCTTAAACAGGTCCCACTATAGGCTTCCATGATAGTTGAAGGGAACCACGGGTGAAATTGTATAAATGGAGTCCACACCACAAAGCTAGTGACACAACCAGTAGAACATAAATTTCTACAGGAAGAAAACAGTGTTGGAAGAGACCTATATCCAAAAATGTTTGTCTAGATGACCATTTATTTCTCATTTCCACAACCAACTTCTATTGCTTCTAGTGTCAGACATAAATATTTAGTGGAATGCATTTAAATAAAAATAGTGCAGCATATCAAAAGATCCTCCTTATTTCTGACTGATCTTTTAGAAAACACAATCAAAACTTTAAATATACAAAATCAATTTAGTTTAATAAAAAATAAATATCTTCTCCAATAACTTCATATACAGCCTTGGCTTAATCATTAAATATTTACTATCATAGGCAAATAAAATTATATAACAGAAATGGAAGGCAATGAGCATGCATGGAAAATAATCACCAGGAAAAAGATACTAATCATTTTACCTACTGCACAGAAAAGCACTTAGAGTTAACTATTAATTGACTTGGTAATAGCTACTGCTGTCAGAGATTATGCTGCTTAAGATTAATAATTTTCATTTTCAACAAAGAAACCTCTTCAGGAAATAGATAATTAAAGCTGTTAATTGTTGAATATATTTATCATTTAATATTCAAGCTCAACCTGTGTCTAATGATGTTCCCAAAATAGCCTTGGATGGCCTTTGCACAAGCAAACATGCTAAGCTCAAATAATGGCCAAATACTTAGGAGTCTATTGAGAAGTGTGGATTTAATCCTTTCCTTATTTTGGGATATTTGGGTGTTACTGATCAATATCCTATTTAAATACCAGGTGATTCCCCCATGATGGATCTTGCTTTTAATTGATAAGTGTCAAAATTAATATTTATTAAAAAGTACAGAAATATTACATGCTTTATAAAAAATAAACAAAAGCATGGTTCTTACATGTGAATTGTGATATACTTGTGACCAGCAATTAGTGATCCTATAAAGCATTTCATCTGCAAGGTACCAAGAATGACTGATCCGAGAGTGAGTTCATGACAGAAACAAGAAACTCACTCTCAATGGAAATATTTGGAGCGGTCTCATCAGACACAAAGCAATATTCTAAAGTGTGGATTGAGATGAAATAAAAGAGACAAAGAAAAACTCTGTCTTGAAAATGAAAACCCAGAATGAATAAATTATGGTGCCCTCTTACCTCTACTGACAACCTAACTCCCCAGGTGTTGAAAGGTGGGGCCAAGGAAGAGTAATCTTCTTATTCGCTAGGTTCATGGGCAGGATCATCCAACCCAAACTAGTATATCGTGCTTCTCCTTCATGAGCAAAAGCTGGCCTGTTGGGGCAGTAAACCAGTTACTGGAGAAGAGGCGATGGCAATGACTAACCAGCTCATGGAAGTTATCCAGGAAATGCAGGCAGAGATCAACAAACTGGAGACAGAGAATCATGCCCTCCGGATGAAGCTGAGTGCAAGCAGTAAGAGACTTTCAGGTTCAGAGGGAGATCCTGAAAGTGAAAAGGAAGAGGAAGCCACAAACTATAGTAAACTAGAAAATGTGCCTGAACAATCTCCAGCAACCCAAACTGACAGTGTCTCCAGTGATGAAGTGATAGCTGTGCAGGAATACCCAGGTACTGAATATGGATAGC
Source organism: Suncus etruscus (assembly GCF_024139225.1). Classification (NCBI taxonomy): domain Eukaryota; kingdom Metazoa; phylum Chordata; class Mammalia; order Eulipotyphla; family Soricidae; genus Suncus; species Suncus etruscus. The sequence continues at coordinate 26,018,323 of NC_064849.1, forward strand.
TCTTCCAGATGGTGCTCATTTTTCACAAATACTTCCTAAACTATAGATTTAATTTGCCTGTACATAGTTGCATTCTAATAATGTCATCCTTTTGGTTTTTTTCTCCTAGTATGTTAGTTCTATTATCTCTGGGTAAAAAAAAAAAAAAAAAAAAAAGAATTCTTTTTTTTTTTAGCTATAAGAAATCTATTTTTTTCTACATTTTAGCTACTTCCATCTATGCATGGAAAGATTAGAAAGACATGTTCCTATAAACCATTTTTTCTGAATGCTTCTTTTCTCTTGACTTCAAATATTAAAGCAATACAAAAGAGAACACCAATGAGTCTATGTTAAATGACACATTGGCTTATTATTCTAGCATCATATTTACAATAGTTCTGTGTCTAGCTTTCAGAGTCAGATTTCTATACAGACTAAGATTTCAAGACATGGGGGTAATGTTTGATATATTCTAAAAATAAAAATAAAATCTCAGACCTTTTGAAATAATTTTGACTGGTGAGAGTATGCAAGAAATCAGCGGAATTAAATATGTGGTCTACATTTAAATATTAAATATAATAATACATAATTAAAGATATGTTGTACATTTAAATTGTCAGATTGTGCCTACACATAGAATAGTCAAATATAATTGGAAAAATAATTACTCAGAGTACTTAATGTCCTCTCTCAAAGGCTTCAGGCAAAATCAGTTAGAAATTCTTAATAATTTGATAGTTTGTCATATTTACCAGTTGGCTTATTCTGTTTGAGAGATCTAACTTTGCTTTTCAATACCAAATTTCAAAGGGGGAGAAAGGTTCCAGTAAGAATTTGTTCCTTTTTTAGTAAAGTACAAATCTAGCTCTCAAGAGTAAGCAAGACGGAGATCTTTTTGTCCCGGTGAGGACAAAAAGATAGAAATTTTTGTATTATACACCTATTCAGGTTTTCTCAGAATATGCTCCCCTGATGTTTTGCTTTGAGTTGGTCTTTTGTGTTGGTCTTTCTTTTTTTATTTTCACTTATTTTTCTCATTTTGAAAAAAAATTATTAAAGCTGCACAATTTACAAGCTATTCATAGTTGTGTTTTAGACATACAATGGTTTCAGCAACAATCTCACTACCAGTGTCAACTTCTCTCCATCAATGTTACCAAGTTCCCTCCATACACACACACACACACACACACACACACACACACACACACACACACACACACCAGTCAACTAACTACCTTGACAGATACCTTTAAAAAAAAGTTGGGGGATTTGGTCACATCTGGCAGTACTCAGGGTTTACTCTTGCTCTCAGAAATCACTGCCAGCAGGTTCAGTGTACCATATAAGATGTCAGGGCTCAAACTAGGGTCAGTCCCAAGCAAGTCAACACCCTACCTTCATATGTGGCTGAGTAGTCAGTAAGGTCAAGCTTTATGTCCAATATTGTAGCTTTTGTGGGGCATAGTTTTAGTTGCAAGGGCTTCTGAAAGTATGAAATGGTGAGGGGAAAGTGCCAACAGTCATTCAAAAAAAATTCTGGTGATGTCAGCCCAAAAACTTGCATACCTGAAGTGTTGGTTGGTTTGACATTTTTGCAAAGAGCAGTGGTTAAGTGGTGAAACTGGGCTAGTGGTGAGGTAGAGGCTTTGGGTGGTGGGTACAACTGGCATGGCTTCAGTATAATGGGGACTTATCCCAAATCTTGCTGAGATTGGCAAGCACCCTATTAAGTTTGTTGGGTCTCATGATTTTAGTGTGTGAGTATATATGTTTGTGTGTGTGTTTGACTCTATGGTTTGAGTTTTGTTAAAGTCTGTCATTTCTACCAATTTAATTGTGACTCCTTGACTCCTAACCCCCATTAGTTCTCATCTGTCTTTCTTTCACTATCTTCCACTCTATTTCTTTCTTTTTCCTCCATATAGGGCCAAGGATAATTGAGATATTTCCCCTTTAAGTCATTGCATTCATTCACCAAATTATTTAATTACCACATATATGTAATATTATCCAGTATTAAGTATCCTTCTGGCTTACTTTAATTAACATGATATCTTCCTATCCCATCCATGTTGCATAAAATTGCATAATTTCATTGTTCATTAGAGCTCTGTAGTAGTTCAGTATGTATATAAACTAAATCTTTATGATTTATTCCTGTTGTTTGACATCTAAGTTAATTTCTAATTTTACTTGTGCTGAGTTCTGCAATAAATAAAACCTTTTGAATTGAGTGTTTTTCTGTTTTAGGGATAGATCCCCAAAAGTGTGACTTCTGGGACATATGGCAGCTCAATTGACTTTACTGAGAATCTTCCATCCTGCTTTCTATGGAGATTAGATCATATAATATTCTCACAGTGAATGAAATTTTCTGACCTCTAAGAGACAACAGCAGTACCTCCCCATTCCTTCCTGCCATGACCATCGCAAATGTCTTCAGACATTTCAAATGTCCCAGAGGACAAAATGCCCCCCCCAAAAAAAATTAGGAAGCAACAACTTGTTACAAAGATAAACTACACTCTGAATTTATTTTCTGTGATGTTTAACCTAATATGCCTGTCACAGAGTCAGGTTGAAAGATGAGAGGGAAACTGAGGACATTGTTGGAGGATGGTAGCCACTAGTGAAAGAATTGATGTTGGAATATTTGTACACCTGAAATCCAATCACAACTTTGTAGCTTTCTGATCCATAGTAATTCAATAAAAAGTTAATTATTTTTTAAAAGAAAGAAATTTAAACTGAGGTGCTGCTCAGATACATTGAGTAAAGTACTTTCCTTGCAGAAGCTGACCCAGTTTTTTCCCCACACTACACCCCTGAGGCCCACCAAGTGTGATCCCTGATCACAAATCCAGAAGTAATCTCTGAGCATCACTAGTTGTGGTCCAGAATAAAAACAATAAACCAAGTAAGTTGGGTATCATGTGCATTTCTAAAATATTAATATATTCAAAGAGCAGAGTATTATTTGAAACTCTCAGTACCTACCTGCATATTATCAAGTTTAGAAGAATTTATATTAGTAATAATAATTAAACATACAGTTTATATCACACTCCTTGAACATCTTATTTTGGTGGTGTTGACAGATGAGTGGCTAAAGATACTGTGGTATATTTACACAATAAAATACTACACAGCTGTAAAGAAAATAAAGTCATGAAGTGTGCTTATACATGGATGGACATGGAGATTAATATGCTGAGTGAAATTTGCCAAAGGAAAGAGATAGACATTTTGGGGATATATGAAAAACAAGAGATAGTACGGTAACAATATCAAAGACAATAGAATTAAGGGTCAAGATGTCCAATCCAGGGTAGGAAGCTCTTCCCAAAAAGCAGTGAGTGCAGTTTGAGTAGAAAATTATCTATTAGGACAATGATAGTTGTAACTGATTGCTCTGGACAAAAACTCAGTGCAGAAAGGAGAATAGGGGGAAAGTGACATGACATGTAAGACACCCCTCTATTAGCAATAGTATAGACCCCAGTGTCAAAAGGGAAAGGGAGAGAGAAGCAAATTGCCTGCCCTAGAGACAGACGGGGCGGGATGGGATGGGAGAAAAAAGAGGTATTTGGTGGCTGGAAGGCTGCACTGTGAAGGATGGGATACTTTGTATGACTGAAACCTAATGATGAACAATTTTATAACCACAATGCTTAAGTAAGGCAATCAATTTTTTTATATTAACATTTAGGGGCAGGAGTAATAGAACAAGTGATTGTCTTGAATGTGCCTAACCCAAGTTCATTGCTTAGTATTCCATATGGTCCCCCAAGTCTGCAAGAGTGATTTCTAAGCACTGAATTAGGAGTGAGATCTGAGTGCCAACTGTGTAGGCCAAAAACCAAAATAAAAAAAAAAGAAAAGAAAGAAAAAATATTAATATTTTATCTGAAAATAATCGGTAAAAAAAAACTTGATGAAATTTTGGAAATTCCTGCCATTTGCACAAATAAACACAAAAAAGAAAAAGAATTTTTGCTGGAGGCCTTGCTGAGTTGGTTTTAAAATGTTTATTTTTATTTGCTATATATTGTATAATATTTCACTTTGAAACTAAGAGGTATGTATAAAAAATATTGTCCTGAACATGAAAGGAGAGATGGGATCAATTGTTTTGTAAAAGTTAGTCAATGCTGAAAATATTGTCCTGAACATGAAAGGAGAGATGGGGTCAACTGTTTTGTAAAAGTTAGTCAATGCTGGGAGTCACATCAAATCTTGATAGTTATGTCCTCATGAAAAATATATAGATTGGATTAGATACCTTGTTGTGATTCTATAAAATAACATGCTTTTATTGTCATTCTTCATATGCAAAATAGTTATACTGATGGAATATCTTAATGTTATCAAGAGAATTAAAAGAAATAATGCAAGTCAGACTCAACATTAATACATGGTAGCAGTGTTCAATATCATCGTTTCAGAAAAGTATTATTTGCCTTAATTGTAAGATTTTATTAAAAGCTTAAATATTATATTGCTAGCATCAATCAAAAATTTTCTACATTGATTCATACAATTTTCTACTCAGGTAATATTTATAAACCATCTCTTACATCACAGCTAAATATTCAACCTAGACCTAGAGGATTAAGAAATTGGTCCAAATCTTTCTTAACTTAATGTAAACCTATTTTTGAAGGAATAATATTAAATCAGAAGTGAAATATCACCTTAAGAAAATGAACAGCTAAATATATGGAAGCAAGTCACTTAGAAATAAAAGTTCTGTTTGTTCTGGATATGTACAGTAAGTAAAAAATATAGAAAATGTAGTTTAGAGAAGTAAAATTATTTTTATTAGAAAAATGAGAGAAAATGTGAAAAATAACGAGAGAAAGCAAGGATTTCTCCAGTAGAAAAAGATCCAAGAACAAGATCTTTTTGTGTGTGTAGAAAAACCTGCTGACTTACCTGAGAACACAAAGCTTTGTTGTGGTTCAGATACAGATGCATGATGATATAGAGACATGTTTATAATAAGAATATAGACCACTGCTCAGATGAACTTTAGTTGGATAAATCTTTTGGAAACAACTATGTTAATGTTGATGTATTTGGTAATGAGAGACCCAAACATTATTTTAAGACATGCTGCACTTACACCTCCTTCCCTATGTGCCTCAGCCTGGTACACATAGAGAAGAGATTCTTTGCTGCAAGGAAGAAAAAAGAAATTAGACTTGGGCCAAAGGAAAAGTATGCATATACTTAAAGCATATACTTAAAGCATTTATTGGCCTTGCATGCAGATAAACTCAGCAGGAATCTCTGGCACCACATATGGTCCCCTGAGCCCATCAGGAGTAAATTTAGCACAGAGCAAGAAATAAGCCCTGAACTGAGAATTTCTTTTTTTTTTTTTTCTTTAGATTTTTAAGCCACATCTGGCAGTGCTCGAAACTGACTCTGTGTGGCTCTGTACTCATTCGTGACTCTTAGCATGTGGTGGTAGGGATGAAGCCAGGTGTGGTCATGTGGAGGGAAAGTGCCACAACCACTATACTATTTCTCTCTCTCTCTCTCTCTCTCTCTCTCTCTCTCTCTCTCTCTCTCTCTCTCTCTCTCTCTCTCTCTCTCTCTCTCTCTCTCTCTCCTGAAAATAATAGTAATGAGAAATAAGAAGAAAATAAGAAGAAATTATTATTTATAGGAAACACAAACACTGTTAAACTTTAACTGCCTTCAATTTACTTATTTTTTTTGCTAGAAGAAAAACTATTTCTGTTCAATTGGCAGCAATTGAACTAAAGACCCTTTGCTGCTGAGTTGAATACCCCTTCTTGTTTGCTAATAAGAGGGAAAAGTGGGCAGAATGAATAGGCAGTGATGGAAGGATTGACACCTTCGTGATAACAATGAAAACCTAAAACTTAAAAATTTTACTTTCTGTGCAAGAAAATTAATTAATGAATCACTGAATATAAGTTTAAGCAGGGAAACAAAAAGAAAGAAGAAAGAAACTAAAAGATATAAACTATTTGTTATCTGGGAGATAAAGTTAATCACTCAAGCTGGACCAGGTCCCAAATAAGAACAAATTTAATTTTTCTATACTCATAATTTGCTCTACCTGTTTTCCAACCATTCCTATAAAGAAGCTATTTCAGAAGGCTTTTAAACAGAAATTTTTGTTTTCAATCTGCATAATCTACTATAAGACAATTGTGATGACTATATATTATGGATATAGTAAGTACTTAAAGAGATTATTTGTGAATAATGTTTATAATTAATCATGTCTGACAGAATTTAACTTAAACTCTTATTACTACTCCCTTCTGAATGCTACCTAAAACTGAGTCTTCAATTATTATGAACTATAAAAATCTAAGACAACCCACATTGTGTGATTCAAAATTCGTTCTCTGCCATCTAAAGATGTAGGCTACAAACTCAGATAAACAAAAATTTCAGGCTGGAGCAATAGTACAGTGAGTAGGGCATCGTGAATGTACGCTGACCTGGGTTCAATTCCTGGCACTCCATATGGTCTCCTGAGTCCACCAAGAGTTGATTCCTAGTGCAGAGCCAGGAGTATAACCATTGCGCACCACCAGTTATGGCTCAAAAGCAAACAAAAAGAAAAAGAAAAAACTCTCTCTGTTTATAGAAAGAAATCTCTCTTCACCAAGACCTAAAAAGAGCATAGGCTTTCTTAATCTTTTAAGAATGTTAGTGACAAGGCTGTGATGAGAAAGAATTCATATACAACAAGCATTCATTGAGTCCACCAGGAAATGAAAGCCAACGTGTGAGATCAGAGTTGTCAGCCATCTGGGTTGTAATACAGTGCCTTGGATGAGGTTAAGTCCCAAGTCACAAAGTTTATGTGTAGTTTAGAGCTGTATTTCAGACAAGCCAGGAATTCATAAAACTAAAATCTTTCCATCAAGGTGCTTTAGGTACTAAGACGTGAAGACTCATGATTTACCTAAGAAAAAAGCTCAGTGGAAAGCATGTAAAAACAGAAATTCATTGGGAAACCCCCCAAAAATAGACTCATGTATCATTACAACTCTCTCTAATACCCCATTTTTCTACCATCTAAATATATTTTTTCTTTCAGTGTACCTTTTTTTTCTATCTACCTACCTTTCAATACCTCATCATCAAGACCATGTCAACTAAAGTCAATACACACAATAATAGGCCAGTTAGCAGCTGTCTCTTCATTCATCCAAAGGATCAGGAATGTGCAACTTTAGTATTTTTGGAAACAGATTAGGAGAAAACATTTCATTTATTGAGATTGTTATTTAATTTTAAAGTCTTCTTTTATTTTTTCTAATCATATTAATATCTTTCAAATACTAAGTTCTCAGAAAGATCCTAACCACCCTAGCATGAAGTTCCCAAATTCCTCATTCATCTCTGTGCCCTCACTCTCATCAACCTTATTGAAGATCCTCTAACTTAAAGCTAAGTTCAATCATTTATTCCTTGTCTATAGCCTAATTACCACACAAGAACATAAGCTTAGTGCAGGCAAGACCTTAAAGAACCCAAACTCTTTAAAAAGTGCCAGGCATCCAGTTAACACTCAATATTTATGAAGCAGATCAATGAATATATATCATAGATGCTATTTTTTTAGTCTGTTTCAAGAAAATGTCATTACAATATTTTTCTATTTGTGGCTATATGCATTAAAGGTAGAATATCTAAGCCTGCATTTTTTGTCTCCTCTCCAGACAATGTCATGATTGTTAGACGCTATTGTATTTCCTCATCAACTCATTCATTTGCCAAAAATGATCCCTGGGAAACTGTAAAAAGGTATCTAAAGTATGGAACTCTAGGATCTCAAGGAACAGTGAAATCCCTGGTATGTTCTTCAATTAAGAAACAAGAAAAAGAAGAAAATATGTTTGTAGCAGATTATTTAACTAGCCAAAGACCCTCATCTGAGCACAGGTAAGTACACTATATCATAATCTGATTATAGGCACACTTTCTGATGATACCAAGACATTCTTATAGAAAAGCAAGGTCTTATCTAGTGGAGAAAACAAAAACAATGAGCTTTTGGATCTATTTATTTAGCATATTTGTATATAAAATGTTTCCATCTCATTTATGTCCATAAGCAGAGACCAAGGAACAAATTAATTTGCAATCCAATGGTACTCCTTAGCAGATGTTTCTAATAAGTGGAAAACTTCTTTAGTCTTTACTTATAGAAAAGGACTCCAAAAGTACCAAGAGACAGAGAAAATTAACTTGTTCTACGAAACACATGAATTGGTGTGGAAGTTGTGAGTAGTCTGAGAATAGGAGATACTGAAAACATTTGAGATACAGGTTGGGGTCTTTAAGAAAGCTGTTATGAGCCAGAGAGATAGAATGAGGGAGAAAGCACATATTATACACAGCACTGCCAAACACCACTGGATGCACCCTTCATTGCCGAATAGAAAATAAAATAAAATTACTGTAATTGTGGGCCAATAGCCTAAAAAGTAGTTGTTAGTAGCTACTGTTGTAGAGATCCCAAGGAATATTTTAGAGAAATATTATTCCTGTTTTGTTCAAATGTTACCTTTCCCAACCCCATACACTATTTCTAATTTCCATCCTTTTAGATATAATTCTTCAGTAAGTTTCAGCACATTTGTTTTATGTGAATAGAAGGAGTAAAAACAAGTAAAAAGAGCCTAGGTTTCATGGTTGGCTTATCAAAGCGCAATGATTCAGCAATGACAAAAAATAAAATCTAGAAATCAAAGCAAGAGACTGAAGTAATTCTCATAATTATTAGAAAGAATGGTGCACTTCCCTCAAATTGTGGGCTACAAAGGTTACATTCATTCTATTTCAATTTTACAGGGCATAGAAACTGCAGTTTCTTTGTAGGAAGTTCTATTATAGGGACAGAGAATAATTTGAGTCCTGAAGGGTAGCTAGATCAAATCAGGCAAGAAAAAAAGGATAAGGTAAAAACAAGAAGAAAAAAAGACCAGGCATACCAAACTCGAATTTCAGCAGAAATTGAAAGTAGTGAGGAGAGCGAGGTGGCAAGCATTCTACCTCAAGTTGAAATTCTGAATCTACCTTCCCCAGAGCAATTCTGACAGCATTGCCATACTGATCCAAAGTGATATGTTTGTGAACAAGGATTCCAACAAAGAAAACAAAGGAATGTGAAGGGGGAAATATGAAAGTCTTCAGAAATTACAATTTAAATAAACAATTCAAATAAATGATTCAAATAAACAATTTAAATAACAAGTAACATTAATGTTTGCATTAATTAACATTAATTAATGTTATTTACATAACAACATTTAAATAACAAACTATATGCGAGAATGTTGACATTTTCTTTATATATATTGAACTATATATATATATATATATATATATATATATATATGTGACTGTTGTGTATGTAAATATTTTAGGGGATTAGTATGTTACTGACCCTAACCTCATTAGTGATTGTGCCCTACCCTAGGGTGTGACCTGGCATTCTGTTCCCACCCTAGGGTAGTACCTGATTCTGCTTTCACCATTGGTTGGTATCTGATCCCACCATTGGGTGGTACATGATTCTGGGGAATAAAAACAAGGGTCTGTGGAAGGCAAGAGGCTTTTGGCTAGAACTGAGGCTGAGTCTTTGGACTTCAGTCTTGTCCACCGAATAAAGCTAATATTTCCACAAGCCTGACTGCGAGCTGTTTACCCGCCGTTTCACCTCAGAACCTTTGGCTAGACAGGGTGGCAGACGCGTGCTCCGAACTGGAAGAGAAAGGCCTCATCCTCCATCCCTCCATCAGTCAACCTCTTCAAGGGCTGACTTGCAACATATGACTATATATATAGTTTATATATGAGGATTAGTAAAATTATAATTGTGGGTAAAAATAGTTATTAATGAAGAGAAAGTTCCTTTCTCTCTAGCTCCTCTTTTTTGTTTTGTTTGTTTTGTTTTGGGGCCCACACCCGGTGACACTCAGGGGTTATTCCTAGCTATGTGCTCAGAAATCGCTCCTGGCTTGGAGGACCATATAGAACGCCTGGGGATCAAACAGTGATCCGTCCTAGGCTAGCGAGGGCAAGGCAGGTGCCTTACCGCTTGCACCACTCCTGCCCCTCTCTCTAGCTCCTCTTAAGGGTAATCATGAGCCCATTTTTCATCCTTTCCATATGGATTTGGTTTGTTGGTTTGGTTTGGTTTGGTTTGGTTTGGTTTGGTTTGGTTTGGTTTGGTTTGGGGCCACACTCAGTGTGACTCTCAGGTAATGGGCTTGTCTTGCACATGACCAAAGTTTGATCTCTGGCATTAAATATGTTCCCTTGAGCACCACAAGTACTAATACCTGAACACATATCTAGGAGTAAGCCCAGGTATACCCCAAATTTTAAAAGAAAATAATAATAAATAAAAATTATAACACAAAAAAATTCAAAAATCCCTTCCTCACACCTTTATTTATTGCAGTGCTATTTACAATAGCCAAACTCTGGAAATAACCAAGATACCCTTCAACAGATGAATGGCTAAAGAAACTGTGGTACATATACACAAAAGAATATTATGCAGCATCAGGAGAGATGAAGTCATGAAATTTTCCTATATGTGAATATACATGGAAAATATTATGCTGAGTGAAATAAGTCAGAGAGAGATAGACACAGAATAGTCTCACTCATCTATGGGTTTTAAGGAAAATTAAGGACATTATTGTAATAATCCTTAGAGATGAGGGCCAGAAGACCACCTCAAAATATGAAGCTCACCACAAAGAATAGTGGTGCAGTTAGGGAAATAACTACACTAACAACTATCATGACAATCTTAATAAGTGAGAGAAGTAGAATGCCTGTCTCAAATACAGGCAAGTGTTGGGAAGGAGAGATGGGGCATTCATTGGTGGTGAGAATGTTGCACTGGTGAAGGGGGGTGTTCTGTGTTCTGTTTATGACTGAACCCCAACTACAATCATGCTTTGTAATCATGATGCTTAAATAAAGATTTCATAAAATAAATAAATAAATAAATAAATAAAATTATAAATTTCTAATTTCTTAAATTCTAAATTTCTAAAATTCTATACTTCTAAAATTCTAAATTTCTAAAATTTTTGATTCTATTCTAAAATTCTAAATTCTGTTCTAAAATACTAAAATTCTAAATTTTAAATTATAAATTCCTAGAATTCTAAATTCTATTCTAAAATTCTAAATTATAAAATTCTAAATTCTATTCTAGAATTCTAAAATTCTAAGTTCTAAATTCTAAAATTCTAAATTTCTAAAATTCTCCATTCTATTCTAAAATTTTAATTTTTAAATTCTAAATTCTATTCTAAAATTCTAAATTTTAAATTCTAAAATTCTAATTCTATTCTAAAGTTCTAAATTCTAAATTTCTAAAATTCTCAATTATATTCTAAAATTCTAAATTCTATTCTAAAATTCTATATTTTATTCTAAAATTCTAAATTCTATTCTAAAATTCTATATTTTATTCTAAATTCTATTCTAAAATTCTAAATTCTAAAATATACTTATAACACATAGGACCATATGGGTGGCTAGACAGTACTGGGGTCAAGGTACATGCAGCTGTTAGATGTCCAATACCACAGAGTCCCATAGGAGCCACCAGAAGGAACCTCTGGAACAACTGACCAAGTAGTAGGTTCTGAACACCTCAGTTGTGCCTCCCGAAAAATAAAACAACTAAAAATATGTGCTATACCCATGTTTAGAAGTGCAAGCACATGTGTAATCAATTTACTAAGGAATAAAACTCTAGGGTCATAAAGATAGTATAGAGGGGAGGGCATGTGTCTTGCATGAAACTGGGCCAGGTTCCATTCCCAGAACTTACATATATTTCCCCAACCTCTGCCAGGAGTAATCCTTGAATACAGAACCAGGAGCAAGTCTTGATTAAAGCTGAGTGTGACACAAAAACAAAAGTAAACAAAAGAGTACAACATCAGGTGAGTGTGTGTGCAGCCCCAAGTTGTCCGAACAACAAGTCAGCAACAAAAAGAGAGAAGGAAAATAAAATAAAAGTTAATATAAATTATGTACACACATTTTACGTGTATATCACTTTTAAGCAAAGGGCATATAGCTCTATGTACATATGATTATATATCCAATTATATGAAAGTACCAAATGGCCATTTCAAAAATCATTTCAAATTACAAGTTATAAATGCAATAAACAAAGTAAAAGATCTAAAGAAGAAAAACATTTATAATCCCACTACTTAACTAATCTTTACTTCGATTTTGAAGGAGACTTTTCAGGCTTAAATCTACTAATTTTGAAATTCTACAGATGCATATGTTAGAATAAGTCTTCTTACACCATGCACAAAAGACAAATAGAAATGGATTAAAGAAACTTATATATTGAGTACCTAGATTATATTGAAAAAAATCTAGCTAGACATTTCTTAATATAAACCTAGAGATATCATCAATGATTAATTACCATAGGCCAAGCAAATGGAAACAAAGAGTTTAAAAAAAAAAGGATAATAAAGAGTTTCTGCAGCTCAAGAAATGATGACCAATATAAAATGATACAGACTAGGAAAGAATATTTGTCCACCACTCATCTGATTAAAAATTGATATCCTAATACATAAATCACTGGTAGAACCTCATAAGATAGAAACAAACAACCCTATAATAAAATGGGGGGAGAGATGAGCAGATGGACAAAGGGTATAAGAAAAAAATGGTCTTTACCATCAGGAAAATTCACACCAAAACAACGAGACATCATTTCACGCTAATGAGACTGATGTTTCTATGGCTTCCTCAAAAAAAATGATAATAAATGTGGATGGTACCAGAGGCAAAGTGGTCTCATGAGTATTGAGTGGAATAAAAATAATCAGATCTACATACCCAACCCAAAGTTAACAACAACAAAATCTAGAGAGCCAAACTACAAGTTATACACAAAAGGAACCTGTTCAGGAGGCTAAGTGTGGAAGTATAGGGTGCACGCTGGAAACAGTGGCAGAGGTAAGTCAACACTGGTGGTGGGAATTGCCCTAATTCACTGTCACTAAGTTCCTTAAATATAGCTGTGAAAGACTTGTAATTCATATTGGTCTCAATAAAATTTTTTTTAAAAAAGAAAAAAAATGACTAGTGTTGCCTTGGATGTAGGGGAAAAGGAAAGCTCATTCATAGCTGGTAGGAAAGTCAACTGGTCCAACCTTTGTGGAAAATAAAATGAACACTTCTCAGAAAACTAGAACTTGAACTTTGATATGAACCAGCAATTTCTTTTTGTTTGTTTGTTTGGTTGGTTGGTTAGTTTTTGTTTGTTTAGATGCTCAGTGATTATTACTGGCTATGTGCTCAGAAATTGCGCCTGGTTTGGGGACCATATGGGATTCTGGGGGATGGAACCACACTCTGTCATAGGTCAGTCTTGCGCCACCGCTCCAGCCCCAATGATCCAGCAATTTCTTTTTTTTTCTTTAGCAGCTGAAGCTTTTAATACATAATTGAAAAATAATATAAAGAAAAATTAATATTTAAGATATTTTTCATATACCTGTTATCACTTTTTTACATTTTTATTCTCATGTATACTATTAAACATATCAGATACATCTACCATTTAAGAATTAGATTAATATTTTTGTATATAAGATGTCATCAGTTTAATATTATACAAAAACTATTAGTTCTGTAGATACTTTTACACTCAATTAACTTTAGCAAAATTAACTACAACTAACTATAGTCATACAATACATATACATATACTATGAATAAATTGATGTAAATATTAACTAATATACTCTATTCTAGATTTTAATCTATATATTTTATTTTATTTATTTTTAGATTTTAGAAAAATTTATTTACAAAATTGCTTATTTTTTAATCTTTATTTAAACACTGTGATTACAAACATGATTATATTTACAGTCATGTAGATCCAGCAATTTCTAATGGTATCAAAATTCTACTTAGAGAAGACATCCACGCTCTTATATTCAATGCAGCACTTATCACAATAATCAAAATGTGTAATCTGGAAATAGCTCAAGTGTCCAAGAATGGATGACTGGATATAGAAATCGGGGCACCTACACAATGGAATGCTATCTAGCTGTTAGAAATATAAAATTGTGCAATTTTCTGCTACCTAGATAGATCTGGAGAGCATCATGGAGAGTGAAGTTAATCAGAAGTAGAAAGGCTGACCCAGAATGTTCTCTCTCATGGGAGGACATAAAGAAACATGGTAGGGGAATAACAAAAATCCAAATAATATTGAAACAGAACTAGTCTTTAGAAAGAAATTTACCATAGGGGATAGATGAGAGGGAAGCAATTGAGGTGAGAGGGTAAGGAGAAAACTCTCGACTATGAAGGAAAGCAGACACTGGTGGAGGCTAGGGTGAGGGAATGCTTTTATAGGAAACCTGCCATTAACAGTTTTGTAAACCATGATGCCTAAAATAAATAAATAGATAACAACTTCAAAGAATAGCTCTTATTTTTGTGTGATGGTTTTGTAGATCTATAATGTTAATGAGAAAATAACCTTATTAATATTCCTTTGTAATTTATATTTTCCTGTGACAATTTGGAAACCTAGCCTATGTTTAAACTGTGTTATTTTTCAAAAACGAAATGTTTTCCAATGACCAAACTGCCAACAAATGAAATATTTAGACCACAATCCATTTCTAATTTTAAATATACTTTAATGTGAAACTCTGAGCCAAGATTATAAGAATGTGTGAAAGCTAAAGTGTCAGTACAAATTTAAAATTAACAGCTGGGTTGGCTTAAGTCCAATAGATAACAGAGAGCTGGTGCTTAGTGAGTAAAAGTGTATTTAATTTTCATAGTCTTTTTTTTTAATCCAAGTTTCACAGGAATTAGCTAGTAAAATGACATATTACTACATTCTTTTTTTTTTTTTTTTTTTTTGGTTTTTCGGGCCACACCCGTTTGATGCTCAGGGGTTACTTCTGGCTAAGCGCTCAGCTTAGCCCCTGGCTTGGGGGGGACATATGGGACACCGGAGGATCGAACCACGGTCGCAAACTTTCCTTGGCTAGCGCTTGCAAGGCAGACACCTTACCTCTAGCACCACCTCGCCAGCCCCATATTCCTACATTCTTTTCCTCTAATATTAGGGCAAATAATAGCTTTCAAAGAATTTTACAGGTATGTACTGAATTTTTTTTAAATCTTTGACCTGGTGTTTGACTTAATCAAACATCAGCGTCAATATGTTGTGAACTTGTCCCTTATTTACCCCAGAATTTATTTTACAGATATAAAGCCAAGTTCAACATCTCTCAGAACAATTGCTTTCTACAAACTAAGAGAAAATTTTGATTTTTTCTTAATTTTTATATATAAGTACAAACTTTTGTTTTGATTCTGTTTTTGGACCACAATGCTCAGTGGTTACCCCTGGCTCTGCACTCAGAAATTGTTCCTGGCTTGGGAGGCATATGGGATGCCAGAGATTGAACCCGGGTCTGTCCTGGGTCACTCGTGAGCAAGGCAAATGCCTTACCACTGTGCTACCACTCCAGCCCCAAAAGTACAATCTTATTCTCCTATGCTAAAGGAAAACTAGGGAATAGGAAGGGTGGGGAAGAGTGAGACAGGGTGAAGGAGGGTAGACACTAGTGGAGGATGTGGTACTAGAACTTTTTTTCCATAGAACCTTATAAATAATATTATAAATCATGATGCCTCAACTTAAAAACAATAAAATTATTTTAAGTAAAAATAAAAAAAAACAGTAATCTTGAGCTGTTAAAAATATGAACTTCTGGGCCCAGAGAGATAGCACAATGGCGTTTGCCTTGCAAGCAGCCAATCCAAGACTAAAGGTGGTTGGTTCGAATCCCGGTGTCCCATATGGTCCCCCATGCCTGCCAGGAGCTATTTCTGAGCAGACAGCCAGGAGTAACCCCTGAGCAATGCCAGGTGTGGCCCCCAAAAAAACAAAAAAAATATATATGAACTTAGCATCAAGTCAGTCATTACGCAAACACTATTTTGTAAGGCTCCCAAACCAAAATGAATACATTTTTAAACTTAATAAAGGCAAAATAAAAACATAAAAATATCTACTTCATGATTAAGACTTCATGGGAGGAAGTACATGGAAAACTTTAAAATGGAATACAGCAGAATATCAAGAGGAATCATTTCTGGGTGGTGAAAGATGAATGGTTTTACTTTCTTTTTATCCTTCTATTTTCATAAATTTTCTATAATAATCTTTAATTATTTTATACCAAAAAGAATATCTTTCCCAAGGCATGCCCTGCAAAGCTTTTGATAATGTGGAAAATGTACTGTACAAATAATCGGAAAAAAGCAAGATATGATCAAATATGTGTAATTCTATTATAACTGCATAAACTATATGTGGAGGACAGGTTGTAATGGACGTAACACTGATAAAAACATTCATTTGCTAAAAAAATATGAATTCCAGATTAAATTAGAAAATTAAAACTGCTATTTTATTCATTTTACCATTAGGAGAAGCCAGATATATTAATATACATTTTCTTTCTTTCTTTTTTTTTTTTTTTAGCAAAGTGGTTAAGCAGGCAGCTGCTGAAATTCAATAAGTAAAATCCCAGCTATATCATTTATAAACTAAGTAACCACAGAAGAGTTATTGTTTGTGTCATTTTTTTCTTTAGATTAAAGGGGTCATAATAGTGATTCTTTCCATTGTGTGAAGTTGTGAGTTAGATAGATAAAGCGCTTACAAGTAGCATGGTTCCTATTTCACTGATCCCATGTATAGACCCACTGACCTTCCATGAAAGCAGGGATCAGGTTTATTCCCCGACAGTCCCCTAGGTGTCAGCCAGCAAAATGATGCCATTTAAACGCCATTCTTTAGACTTTTACTATTGCCAACAGTTTTACCCTGGTCTATGGAGAAAATCACAGTAATATTACAAGAGGTGTGAGAGATGAAGAGCTATAATCCTTCTTGATGCCTTGCTGCACTCATTCCTCTCCTCTTTTATTGGGCAGGCGTGAAGGATATTCAGTTCCTAAAGACCAATCTGGATTATAAAATAATTGCCTCACATGTCTGCTTCATTTCAACTGAAGGGCTTTGATGTGAAAAGATCTGAGACAGGATGACATTATTCATCAAACTCATATTCCCCAGATATACAGAGCTTCCCTCAATCATTTTAAATTTTCGTTTCATCAGCACGATTCACTAGGCTTAATTAAAAGATCAACTTTAATGTACATTATTGCATATTTTGTTGAACAACTGACCCAAAACATTATGATTTATTTTAAATTAGCTTTTAACACTTGGGCAATATTTGGGTGACTAGGAAAAAGAGTAAATGTTTTGTATAAATGCTCACTAAAAAGTCTATTTAACTTCTCTTTATTCTTCTTTCTTCAGAGACAAGATAAAAACTGTCAGTTTCCTGTTACCCCAGGATACTCCTGCATATTCCAAAACTTCAGATTCTTTGGAATACTCACCAAATCCAACCACAAATCAGTTAAGCACCATTACAGAATAGAATATGTGAGGTGGAGAAAGTTAAGGAAGAGTTAAAACCCGAGTGATAAGAACACAAAAGACAGTGTCTCCTTCTGTAGAGAAGAGCTCTAACAACGTGTTTCATATGACACACGAAATACTCAACATTGGATCAATAGCTTCATTAGTGGTCAAACAGGACTTGTCAATTATCTTAGCCCAGAAATGGAAGCAATTACTTTATTTTGTGTTGAATTTCAACCTAGATATGTGTGCAGTGCCTATTGTGGTCTTTTTTTGCTGCTTAAAAACAATTAAAAGGAATTCATTCCATGGAAGTATATATAAATTTTCTGTCTCCAAGCTGTGCCATAGAGAATTGTTGCAATTCACATTAGAATTGGCTTTCCAGATAAAATGATAACAAAACTTTTTTAAAGTTTTTACTCAATAGCAAAAGAAGCAATGGGTATTATCTTTAAAGTTCATTGTTGCTCACATTTCACTAATACCAACTCATTTGGTTTTTAGTATCCCGCTTCATAAAGATGTAAACACACAGGAAGCTGACTACCAGAGCATCCACCAAGGGCTCATAGTAATGATGGTTGGCTAACAGCAAAGCCACTAAACCTTATTGAGGCAGGGGAGAATGTTCAGATGATTATTTCTTATATTTCTTAGAAACTGGAAATCCAAACTCCCTCAGCTCCTGAACTTCTAGTTAAGAGAACATAATTTCTTCCTGGTTTACTGCAATCTTATTCTAAAACAAATATATTAAGAAAAGAAAGAAAGAAAGAAAGAAAGAAAGAAAGAAAGAAAGAAAGAAAGAAAGAAAGAAAGAAAGAAAGAAAGAAAGAAAGAAAGAAAGAAAGAAAGAAAGAAAGAAAGAAAGAAAGAAAGAAGGAAGGAAGGAATGAAGGAAGGAAGGAATGAAGGTAGGAAGGAAGGAAGGAAGGAAGGAAGGAAGGAAGGAAGGAAGGAAGGAAGGAAGGAAGGAAGGAAGGAAGGAAGGAAGGAAGGAAGGAAGGAAAGGAAGAAAGGAAGAAAGGAAAGAAAGGAAGAAAGAAAGAAAGAAGAAAGAAGAAAGAAAGAAAGAAAGAAAGAAAGAAAGAAAGAAAGAAAGAAAGAAAGAAAGAAAGAAAGAAAGAAAGAAAGAAAGAAAGAAAGAAAGAAAGACATAAATAAAGAAACACAGACAGAAGAAAGAAACAAAGAAAGAAAGAAAGACAGAAAGAAAGAAAGAAAGAGAGAAAGAAAGAGAGAGAGAGAAAGAAAGAGAGAGAGAGAGAAAGAAAGAGAGAGAGAAAGAAAGAAAGAGAGAGAGAAAGAAAGAAAGAAAGAAAGAAAGAAAGAAAGAAAGAAAGAAAGAAAGAAAGAAGGAAAGAAAGAAAGAAAGAAAGAAAGAAAGGAAGGAAGGAAGGAAGGAAGGAAGGAAGAAAGAAAGAAAGAAAGAAAGAAAGAAAGAAAGAAAGAAAGAAAGAAAGAAAGAAAGAAAGAAAGAAAGAAAGAAAGAAAGAAAGAAAGAAAGAAAGAAAGAAAGAAAGGAAGAAAGAAAGAAAGAAAGAAAGAAAGAAAGAAAGAAAGAAAGAAAGAAAGAAAGAAAGAAAGAAAGAAAGAAAGAAAGAAAGAAAGAAAGAAAGAAAGAGAGAAAGGAAGAAAGAGAGAAAGGAAGAAAGAGAGAAAGGGAGGGAGGGAGAGAGAAAGAGAGAAAGAAAGAAGAAAGAAAGAAAGAAAGAAAGAAAGAAAGAAAGAAAGAAAGAAAGAAAGAAAGAAAGAAAGAAAGAAAGAAAGAAAGAAAGAAAGAAAGAAAGAAAGAAAGAAAGAAAGAAAGAAAGAAAGGAAGAAAGAAAGGAAGGAAGGAGGAAGGAAGGAAGGAAGGAAGGAAGGAAGGAAGGAAGGAAGGAAGGAAGGAAGGAAGGAAGGAAGGAAGGAAGGAAGGAAGGAAGGAAGGAAGGAAGGAAGAAAGGAAAGGAGCTAGAGAAAGAGAGTATAGCAGGTAGGTCACTTCCCTTGCATATGGCCAACCCAGGTGTGATCCCCTTGGCATCCCATAAGGTCCCCCAAGCATTTCCAAGAATTATACCTGAGTACAGATCCAGGAGTTATCTAAGTATTACAGGGTGTAACCACCAAAAGAATTAAAGTAAATAAAAGCTGAGTAGATAGTTTAGAGAGATAGTACAGTAGGAAAGGACTTTGCCTTGCATTTTCTGGATTCAACTCGTGCTTTCATATAGACTACCCAGAGTACTGCCAGTAGTAATTTTTTTAAGCTGACAAAACTTTAATCCATCTGCCAACAACCCGAAAACTGACCAGTCAGGGTCATCTCTACAAAAAGATGAACCCTACCCAAGATCATGAAGAGAATTATATAAAGAAGGGATTTAGGGAGGTTCTAGTTTTTGATGATATTTAAAATGATTGGCTATTGTAAGGGTACCTTCCTATTGCTCCCTTATGTCCTTCCCTGATAGGCTACTTGGTATGGCCAGGTATTTCCGGGAGGTATTAATGGAAATAGACTTGAGGAAACCTAGCATGTAGTTTACACCATGTGGTCCTTACAAAATGGCATCCCTCCCTGTTCAGAATCTAAGTCTGTCATGTGGCCTTTACAAAATGGCGTCTCTCCTTGTTTAGAACCCAGGACTCCACATTCCCTCCTGTTCTAATGGACCTAAGTCAAATATTTGACTCTCATTGAGATTCCTAGTCCTTGTCCCTACTATGGACACATACTGGGATCTTAGTAGAAGGATCTTAATCAGAGATGTTTTCCAGGTGGCAGAATCTTTCTGTCACCTTTCCAGCTCTCCAAACTAGTCTTAGCCTGCTGCATTGTCTCACAGAATATCCCTGACTTGTTAGCATAGAAACAATGTAGAAATAATATTGGTTCCAAAGAGTCATATACAGCCCTCCTTCCTTCAGGGAGAGTAAGTCCAGTCCCTGCCTGTTCTGGAGGGCAACTTCAACTAGGGAGGCAACTTTTTCTTTTCTTTTTTTTTAAATATAAGTTCTTTATTTAAGCACCATGATTACAAACATGATTGTAGTTGGGTTTCAGTCAACAGAACACCCCCTTCACCAGTGCAATATTCCCACCACCAATGCCACCTCCCTCATTCCCATTCCCTGCCTGAATTTGAGACAGGCATTTGTTGTTGTTTGTATAGGCCCATAAAAAGGGGGTTGGGGGGGAAGCCTTGGCCTAAATACAAGGAGACCTTACACCTGAAGTTTTCTGGCATAAGACCAACTCTGGGCTCTGGTGCAGAAGCTTCTCAGCTTAATATAGTCCCATCTGTTTATATCTATTTCCACTTGTATGGGAGCACTGTTTCTGCCTTAAAGATGCCTTTAGTCTCAATGTTATGGAGGGTTTTACCTACGTGTTGTTCAATATACCTTATGGTTTCAGGTCTGGTATCAAGGTCTTTAATCCATTTGTATTTGACCTTTATGTATGGTTTTTAGATGGAGGTCTGAGTTCACTGTTTTGCAAGCAGCTGACCAGTTGCTCCAACACCACCTGTTGAAGAGGCTTTTCTTGCTCCATTTTTCATTTCTTGCCCCTTTATCAAAAATTAATTGATTGTGTACCTGGGGTATATTCTCTGAATACTCAAGTCTATTCCACTGATCTGAGGGTCTGTCTTTATTCCAGTACTATGCTGTTTTAATGACTATAGCTTTGTGATACAATTTAAAGTTTGGGAACGTGATGCCTTCTGTACTCCTATTCCCAAGGGTTGTTTAGCTATTCGTGGGTGTCTATTTTTCCAGATGAATTTCAGGAGTATTTGATCCACTTTTTTTTTAAGAATGTCATGGATATCCTTAGAGACATTGCATTAAATCTGCACAATGCTTTGGGGAGTATTGCCATTTTAATTATGTTAATCTTGGGCCAATCCATGAGCAGGGTATGAATCTCCATTTCCTTGTGTCCGCTTTTATTTCTTGAAGCAAGATTTTGTACTTTTCTTTGTATAGGTCCTTCATGTCTTTAGTTAAGTTGATTCCAAAATATTTGTTTTTGTGTGACACTAATGTGAATGGGTTGTTTTTCTAATATCCATTTCTTCTCTATCATTATTGGTATATAAATCTATTGTTTTTTAGAAACTTTTTGGTGGAGTCTTTAGGGTTTTCTAAATATAGTATCATGTCATCTGCAAAAAAGTGAGAGCTTGACTTCTTTCTTTCCTATATGGATGCCTTTGATATCTTTTTCTTGCCTAATCGCTATAGCAAGAGCTTCCAGAACTATGGTGAATATGAGTGGTGAGAGAGGGCAGTCTTGTCTTGTACCAGGTTTTAGAGGAAAGGCTTTTATTTTATCACATTGGGAATATTTGCCATTGTCTTGTGGTAGATGGCCTTGACTATATTGAGAAAAGTTCCTTCAATTTGCATATTGATGAGAGTTTTTATCAAGAATGGGTTTGGACCTATCAAATGCTTTCTCTGCATCTATTGATATGACCATATGATTTTTTGATTGATATGGTGTATTATGTTGATTGATTTATGTATGTTAAACCATCCTTTCATTCCTGGAATGAATCCTACTTAGTCGTGGTGTATGACCTTCTTGATGAGGCATTGGATCCTATTTGCCAGAATTTTGTTGAGGATCTTTGCATATGTGTTCATCGGAGATATTGGTCTGTTGTTTTCTCTTCTTGCAACATCTCTGTCTGGCTTTGGTATCAGTGTGGTTTTGGTATCAGTGTGATGTCAGCTTCCTAAAAACTATTTGGGAGTGTTCCTGATTTATTAATTTCACAAAAGAATCTGAAAAAAATTGGGAGTAGTTCCTCTAGAAAGGTTTGAAAGAATTTGTTAGTGAATCCATCTGGGCCTGGGCTTTTGTTTCTGGGAAGACTTCTGATTACACTTTTAATTTCCTCAGTAGTGATGGGTCTATTTAGATATGCTATCTCATCCTGGAACTGATTACTCTGGACAAGAACTGGGTGCTGAATGAAGATAAAATGATATTCATGGTGTCCCTTTGTTCAGCAAGAGGCAAGGAGAAGCAGGATTGAAAGAGAAGAGACAGGTTTAAATGCAGGGCTGTTTATGGAGCAGGCTTAAAAGGTTTAAAAGTTTAGGAGCCACACGTGATGGCTATGGCCTTAATAAAGATGATGTCTCCTGAAACCTGACTGCCTGTGGATCATTTTTTCACCACCACCCTGAGACCCACTAGCTGGAAGGGGGTTGCAGGCACATGGCCCAGGCAAGCAGAGAAAGGCCTATCACCATCCCTCCGTCTCACCATCATCCACCTCCATCCAGGACTCAAAAATTAATATGTTTTTCAACACCCCTTCACTAATAATAGTGCAAACCAGTGTCTAAAAGTAAATAAAGAGACAAAGAGAATAAAAAGCCTGCCAAAGAGGCAGCCAGAGGAGAAGATGCAAGGAAAACTGGGGACATTGGTGATGTAAATGTGCACTGGTGAAGGGCAGTGTACATTGTATAACTGAAACTCTTTCATGAACAATTTTGTAACCACAGTGTTTAAATAAAGTAGTTACTTTTTATTTTTAATTTTTTTATTTTATTGGTAATCATTTAAAAATTCAGGCACTATGATTTATAATACCATTACTATTGTTTCAGGAGTACAGTGGTACTTTACCATATCCACAAGCAGGGTGCCACCATCACTGTGTCCAGATTACCCATCACCCCCACCACATGCACACACTAAGCAAACTCATTTCTTTTGTTTGTTTGTTTGTTTTGTTTTATTTTTGGCCACACCCAGTGATGCTCAGGAGTTACACCTGGCAATGTGCTCAGAAATCACTCCTGGCTCGGGGGACCATATGGGACACTGGAGATCAAACCGAGATTCGTCCTGGGTGAGCCACATGCAAGGCAAGCACCCTACCACTATGCTATCACTCTGCCCCCCTTTTACTTTTATAAAATCTTTATTTAGGCATCATGATTACAAGCATGATTGTAGATGGGTTTCAGTCATAAACAGAATACCTCCCTTCACCAGTGCCACATTCCCACCACCAAAGTCCATCCCATTCTCCTTCCCCACCCCTGCCTATATTTGAGACATTCTACTTCTCTCACTCATTAAGATTGTCATTCTAGTTGTTAGTGTGGTTATTTCCCTAACTGCACTCACCACTTTGTAGTGAACTTCATATTTTGTTCCAGTCCTTCTAGCCCTCATCTCTAATGTCTCTGGGCATTATTATAATAATGTCTTTAATTTTTCATAAGCAAGACTATTCTGTAGCTATCTCTCTCCCTCTGACTTATTTCACTCAGCTTGATAGACTCTGTGTACATCCATGTATAGGAAAATTTCATGACTTCATCTCTCCTGATGGCTGCATAATATTCCATTGTGTATGTGTATCACCATTTCTTTAGCCATTCATCTGCTGAAGGGCATCTTGGTTGTTTCCAGAGTCTGACTATTGTAAACAGCGCTGCAATGAATATTAGTGTGAGGAAGGGATTTTTGAATTGCATTTTTGTGTTCCTAGGGTCTATCCCTAGGAGTGGTATATCTGGATGATATGGGAGCCCAATTTCCATTTTTTTTTTTTTAGGAATCTCCATGTTGTTTTATAGAAAGTCTGGGCTAGACAGCATTCACACCAGCAGTGAATAAGAGTTTCATTCTCTCCACATCCCTGCCAGAGCTGATTGTTCTTGTTCTTCGTGATGTGTGCCAGTCTCTGCGGTGCAATGTGCAAATGAAATTTTATTTTTTTAATTTTATTTTTTTGTGATTTTTGGATCTCACTCAGCAGTGCTCAGGGATTACTCCTGGCTCCATGCTCAGAAATTGCTCCTGGCAAGCACGGGGGACCATATGGGATGGCGGGATTAGAACTGATGACCTTCTGCATGAAAGGCAAACGCCTTACCTCCATGCTATCTCTCTGGCCCCGCAAATGAAATTTTAAACTTCTCTTTTCTTCTAGCTTCAATTTTCTCCTGGTTAAGTTGATGAGTCATCAACCAACAGATGGACAAGATATTTCCCTAGTGTACAGTGTTCTTTATCTATTAAAAATAAGAGAAAAAAAGAGGAAGGAAGATGAAAGCATCCCCAGAATAAAATTGCAAGTCACCAATACCACAGCAATGGTACAATCATATTTCTATAAGAGAAAATTAAAGGCCCTCAGCAAACATCTTTTTTATCATCAGTAAGGTCTTCAGAAAACTTTCTTTAACAAATATAATTAGATTTAAAAAAAGAAGTCTGAAATGATATGTACAGTTTTTCTAACTCTCTAATTTGTCTCCTCCCATTGCCTTGGGCTTTTGTTTGTTTGTTTTTGTTTTGTTTTGTTTTGTTTTTGGATCACACCTGGCAGTGCTCAGGTGTTACTCCTGGCTCTATGCTCAAAAATTGCTCCTGGCAGGCTCAGGGGACCATGTGGAATGCTGGGATTTGAACCACCATCCTTCTGCATGCAAGGCAAAAGCTCTACCTCCATGCTATCTCTCCGGCCCCCACCTTGGGCTATTTCTAATCCCTAAACTTGGAATGTAGAATAGAATAACCAGACAGAGCTGTTTTACAGCAAGAGTGTGGTACATTGCAAAGTCTATATTACTCCTTGATCCAAATTCTAATTTATTATCCAGAAATATCCTCTATAAATCTTATGAACTTCTCAAATTCCTAGAATGCACAAACATTGAACATGATCTTTATTGTCACCAAAATATAAAGCAAAATACAGTCATACCTATTGTATGGTTATAAAAGACAATATTCATAGAAATTAAAAGATAATGAAATATCCTGGTGATTGAGCTTCCATTTGACCCAGCTATTCCACTCCTAGGGATATACCCTAGGAACACACGAATACAATACAAAAACCCCTTCCTCACACCTATATTAATTGCAGTACTATTCACAATAGCCAGGCTCTGGAAACAACCAAGATGCTCTTCAACAGACTAATGGCTAAAGAAACTGTGGTACATATATACAATGGAATATTATGCAGCCGTCAGAAGAGATTAAGTCATGAAATTTTCCTATACATGGATGTACATGGAGTCTATCATGCTGAGTGAAATAAGTCAGAGGGAGAGAGAGATGCAGAATAGTCTCACTCATCTATGGGTTTTAAGAAAAATAAAAGTCATTTTTGTAACAATCCTTAGAGACAATGAGAGGAGGGCTAGAACTTCCAGCTCACTTCATGAACCTCACCACAAAGAGTGGTGAGTGCAGTTATAGAAACAACTACACTGAGAACTACCATAATCATATGAATGAATGAGGGAACTGGAAAGCCTGTCTAGAGTACAGGTGGGGGTGGGGTGGAATGGAGGGAGATTTGGGACATTGGTGGTGGGAATGTTGCACTGGTGATGGGGGTGTTCTTTACATGACTGAAACCTAATCACAATCATATTTGTAATCAGGATGTTTAAATAGGGGCCAAAGAGATAGCATGGAGGTAAGGCATTTGCCTTTCATGCAGAAGGTCGTTGGTTCAAATCCCGGCATCCCATATGGATTCCCTGAGCCTGCCAAGAGCGATTTTTGAGTGTAGAGCCAAGAGGAAGCTCTGAGCGCTGCCGGGTGTGACCTCCTCCCCAAAGAAAAGATGTTTAAATAAATAAATAAATAAATAAATATATATCCTTGTGATTTATATAGTTACTTTTAGCAATAATGTTCAACTATATTTTTTTCTTAAGAGACAGAGAAGTTCTGCTGCCTACAACATTATTTCATTCTTAAGTATTGAGGTAGGGAAATATGTATTCATTCAAGCTGCAATTTAGAAACGTATACAGTCAGAGAATAGTCTTTAATTCTCATAAAGTAATAAATAAAAAGCATGTAGCTTTTGTTTTTTTTTTGTGATCTCTGCCTTTATCAGAACCATAAAATAGTCAAAATATTTCATGATTGCCAAAATCTGCTTGCAATTAACTTTCTACAAGAAAGAAATTCTGAGTTAATTCATTCTTTTATGTATATATTTAATATCTGACATGATTAAAACTACCCTGAAGTGTTTTACTTAAAACACAGTTCTCGGGGCCTTTCACACAGCCGACCAGAGGTTTTATCACCAGTATCCCATATGGCTGGGATATGGGCCATATTCCATAGGGCTTGCCAGGAGTATTTCTTGGTGCAGAGCCTAAAATTACTCCTGAGCACTGCTGGGTGTGTCCCCCAAAAGAAAAACCAATCCTGAGCTTGTAGAGAATAAGTTTGTTCCTTTCCAGATTATTTAAAAAAGGTGTCACCTGTTTTACAATCAGGAAATGTTTTCTTTTTTTTCTCTTCCTGAAATCACCTAAAATTCTTACATTTAAAATGTCTGAATCTGGGGCCGGTGAGGTGGCGCTAAAGGTAAGGTGTCTGCCTTGCAAGCGCTAGCCAAGGAAAGATCGCGACCACGGTTCGATCCTCCGGCGTCCCATATGCCATCCCCCCCCCCCCAAGCCAGGGGCAATTTCTGAGCGCTTAGCCAGGAGTAACCTCTGAGCATCAAACGGCGTGGCCTGAAAAACCAAAAAAATAAAAAATAAAAATAAAAAAATAAAAATAAAATGTCTGAATCTGAGCACCAGTTAAAAGTTTATCCTTAGTAATGATTAAATAAATTTATTCTGCCGTCTGCTAAATACTGTTTTATAAAGACCATAGATACACCCAAATTTGTCAAAAGCATTTCAAAAAATGGAAACAGCTCTCCTGTTTAGGAAGTAATAATTATCAGTCAAAATGCTATTTATTCATACGAAGCATTAATTCCCAACCACAGATCCATTCTCCTTCCTTTCCCTTTTGCCTGAGAAGTCTCAATTCACATAGAAATACTTTAGACCAAGAACTCACTTCTGATCGAAAGATAATCTTTTGCAACTGCTTTTGTGTCTGAAAGATCATGTTCAATGCTTCCCATGAAGCAAAAACATTTTCCTAAGTAAGAAAAAAATTTTTACTCACAAAAACATCAAGACATCACAAACTAGAATTCCAATTTTTTTAATTAAATCACTTAGAGATAGAGTTAAAAAGTTATTGATAGTTGAGTTTCATTCATACAATGTTCCAACAGCCACCCTAGAAATCCTTATTTGAATTGCCATTTTTGTCCAGGAACTCCCATTCTCTATTACAAACATTCAATGTCCAAGAGCAGTGAGAGTAAATGCATAATTTAGGAGCAGAAAATTCTTTGGCCACTAGTGGGCATCCAAGAAGTAATTACTCCCTTTCGAACTGTATCATTTCAACTGTAATGTAGATTTTTATTGCCCACCAAAATTGTGACCTTTCTTTTTCTGTCATTATCTTTAATCATGGTCTGATCTATATTGTCCTATGAGGACATGCTATACCATCACCATACATTGAAACAACTTCCTCTCAAAACAGAAACTCACCAAGCATCAAATATCTCCTATATTCCAATAGTCCTTCTCCTTCCTCTAGTTGAGTGCTCAATATATGGATGGATAGCTACAGTGAAGCTCAGCCAAAACCAAGAATTTAACATTTTAAAAATTCTTTTAGGGGCTGGCATGGTGGCGATAGAGGTAAGGTGTCTGCCTTGCCAGCGCTAGCCTAGGATGGACCGAGGTTCGATCTCCCGGCGTCCCATATGGTCCCCCAAGCCAGGAGCAACTTCTGAGCGCATAGCCAGGAGTAACCCCTGAGCGTTACCGGGTGTGGCCCAAAAACCAAAAAAAAAAAAAAAAAAAAAAAAAAAAAAGAATTCCTTTAAGGGGCTGGAGAAATAGCATGGAGGTAAGGCATTTGCCTTGCATGGAGAAGGACAGTGGTTCGAATCCCGGCATCCCATATGGTCCCCGGTGCTTGCCAGGAGCGATTTCTGAGCATGGAGCCAGGAGTAACCCCTGAGCGTTGCCGGGTGTGACCCAAAAAAAAAAAAAAAAAAAGAATGCCTTTAAATTTCCGTTCCAGAAAAGGCCACATATTAGAAAACTGAAGCTGCAAAATTGAAAACTGTGTCAGCCCTCCCACCCATCATTCTCTAGTCCTTAAAACTGTATGTCAAGCAGAATTTCTCAATCTGGTTGCAAAGTACAATAAATCAGAAAGTAAATTCAAACCCATTTACTCTAGACAAATTATATCAGTATTCCTGGCATGGAACTTGGCGTCAGTAAGCTTTCCCCCAGTGATTATAATGTTCAAGCAAGGTTGAAAATCATTCATGCAGGTGAGGACTGGATAAGACCAATCATAGTCATCATTGATCTTGAACAAGGACGTGCACAGGCCTTGAAATCAGACAGCACTGAGCTCTAATTCCAACATATCCCGTGATTATAGGCAAAATTAGAGAGTAGTTTTAAGCATCAGTTCCCCTAACCATAAAATGGAAATATAATGATAGCCTTTGACACGTGAAGATTTCATGAGCTCAATTATATAAGCACCTGCTACAGAACATCCAGTAAGTACTCGAGAAATAGAAGTACAATTTCAGACACAATAGCAGTTGCAATAGATGATGCAACACTTGATCTTTGCCAAGGTGAAGCTAAAATAGAGAACTCATTCTCATCCCTAGTCCCAGCAGAGGGAGTTATTTCAGGTTCTATTTAGAAACTGGGTCTCTCGCTCATGGCACAATTCCCTGCTCCCAGCACCAGACTTCTGCCTGAATGAATTCGACCCTCTTGTCACTGTTCAGTGGCTACAGAGGATGGATGCAGTCAATAAGGCTGAACATGCCCTGAAGTTCTTTCCCAGAAGAAATATTATATCATCCATCTACTGTTTGAAATGTAGCACTTAGAGTTTCTTTTCTTTGAAGAAAAGCTTCAAAAGTTTACCATGAACTCTGAGCTTTTTTCTCAGTATTTGATTCCTCTCCATTGGGCCTGTCAGTGACAGAACTGCTAAGCTTAAGAGGAAACCTTGATGGAGATGCGGCTCCCGTCCTGAAGATTTCCAACCAAAGTTCTGCATACACGACCCACTGCCAAAGAGTAGTGACATCATTCTCCTGCTCAGCAGGACTTCTGTACAAAATGGGATATAATGGCCTGAATATGCTAAAGAGAGGAATAGGTCGTTGAAATCTATTTTTAAAGCAGAAATCACTCTGCAAAAGCTTTTGTTATAGGCAAATAAGTCCATTTTGGTCATTTGAGAAAGATGTCTGCATTCAGGGCTTTCAAGAGAGGTCTGCAGGCCTTTAAGGTAATGGACATTTTTTACTGATATTCCTGCATTTAGACTGAATTGCATTTGTTTGGAATCTTGTGATACACCGTGCAAGTAGCTTCGTTAACAGCATTTCTGAATTTCATTAACTATACATATTCTCCAGGAATATTCCAGTGGAGGCAGACTTGCTGCAAACTGACTTCTCATCCATATCAGTCTTGACCTAGGAGTTTAGAGACTCCAAGGACTAATTTCTTCAATATCAGATGTCATCATCCAAATAACTCCTTGCAGTAATTACTTTTCACTGTTCTGACTTGAAAGTCAGTACAAAAAAAAAATTTGTGCACATGAGGTCAAAAAGTATTCTAATGTTATATGTAAGTTCCTCAGAAAAAAATAGCACAAAGATAGTCTCCTTTCTTGGCTGAATAACAATATGTAATATTCTTAGCACGAAAATAGTGACATTTCACCATGAGGTGATTAGCTTGAAAATGAAAGCAAAACCACACGAAGTTTTCACAAAAAAATTTCTTTGAGGGCCTTGGACCCTGGCCATGTCCTGAAGCTATTAATTTCACCAACCTCTGACACCACATCATATGTGTCAGCATCTCTGTGATGCTGTCCTAGAAATTTTTACTAGTTATCTATAATTGCTCTAAAAGTTGCCCACAGATTTAGTAGCTAAAAACTATACAAATATGATAATACTGGAACGCAGGAATCCCAAAATCAAGGTGTTCAAAAATGTGGTACTTCTGGGGCCTCTAGTAGAAAATACATTTCTTTGTTTTTTGCAACTTCAAGAAATTGTCCCCATTCTTTGCCTCGTGGCCCAACCATCTCTTCAGAGCTTCTAGCATAGTGTTGTCAACCATTTCCCTTTACACCCCTTCCCCCATCCCATCTGCTTCTATTATTTTATTTCCTTTTTTTATTTGACTTTTCTTTCTTCTTGTTACCCTTATAATAGGATGCTTGCATTGCGCTCAACTCACAGAAAATTAAGACTGATTTTTCCAATTTCACAATATTTTTTACTTGTTTGAGGGTTACAATCTGTGGTGCTAAGGGCTTATTCCTGACTGCACTAGGGATCAATCCTGGCAAGGCTGGGGGGGATCATATGTGGTGCTAGAGATTGCACTCAGATTGGACACATGTAAGGCAAACACCTTTCCTGCTGTACTATCTCTTTGTCCACTCCTCATTTCTTGAATTTTAGCTTCATCATACCTGCACAGTATCTTTTTCCACATACAAGTTTTGAGAGCATGCATAGACTAATAATACTCTGACTGGATGGGAGAGTAGAGCCGAGTTCTTCTGACTATATTATGACAGACATAAAGAGGATTAATATTGCCCTGAGCATACACTATTAATGTATTATTCTTATCTCTTCCATTTGAATGAAAAATTGTTTATGGTCTCCTTTTCCAATTGGGTAACAAACAAATGTTTTTTTTTTTACCAATGACTGCATGCCATATTTTTGAGATCTCAACCTGTTCTAGGAAAAATACTTTACCTTGCTTGCTATCTTCTATAACTTCTAGTATATCTTAAATATATTTGGAACTTTTATTTATGATGAGCAACAAAATAATAATCCTTAAGGACTGTGCCACATGTTTCATTCACCTATAAAGCATACTATTTTTGCTCTGAAGATTAAGAGTTTCAGGGGGTCTCTATTTCAATTTTCTTACTCTAGATCAATCTTATTTACAAGCCAAGAATCCAGAAATTAGAGTATAGTTGAAGAAGAAGTAAAGGGCTAAAATCAACTCTCTTTTAAAAGAGAAAAGGAAAATATAGAATCTTCATGTGAAATGAATGTTTACCAATATATAAGCTTCTCAGTAAACTCAAAATTGAGCTGCCATATAACCCAGCAATTTCTCTCTGGGGTATCTATCCCAAGGTCAGAAAACATCCATCCAAAAGAATGTATGCACACCAATATTCATTGAAGTACTCATGACAATAGCTAAAACTTGGAATCAACCTATATGTCCAACAACAGATGAGTGGATCATGAAGATGTGGTACATATACACAATGCAATACTATATAGCGGTACAAAATGATACAATCATGCAATTTACAGCAATATGATGGAACTAGAAGATATTTTGTTAAATGAAGTAAGCCAGAAGAATAAGGATAAATACAGAATGATGTAACTTAGATATGGTATTTAGAACGTATGTACGAAGAAACACATTGGTATCTCTAACACCATAGGAGCCAGGTATAATGAGAAGGAAACAAATTCAGAGAAAGAGGAGAAATATAAAAGCCTTAATTCTCTTTTTTACTTCAAAGAAAACTGCAGCAACCGATACATCTGTTTAGACAGAACAGGTGTTTAATCAACTGTTCATTATAAAGTTCTATAATAATGTCTTAATGTTTTTGTTCACAGAAAGAGGTGCAGAATGCATCTGGAAGCCATGGACTCCACTAGAGTGTTCACTATTAAAATGTTTTAGTGTCTTAATTTTAATATGTCTATAATAACTCCTTAATTTCTTTGTCCACAGTGGTTCTTAGAAATATAGGTTTCACATTTTACATTTAGTTTCAATGCTATGTCATATTAGACTTCAAATACAGCTGTCAACATAGTAATGTTTTGACAAAATACTCTAATTTATCCATTTTCCATTTGATAACATCTGCTATTACAATCTAATATTTATGTCCACAGACACCACTGAAATATGCAACTGCACACCATAGGTTTTCTTTTACAGTTCCCGTTCATTGAGTATGTTTTTTGCAATTTATTTTTTTCAATTCAAACTAGTTTATTCAAGCTATTATATCATAATGCCCATGTTGTCAGTTTGCTTTCAGGAAAGGAATCTGGATGTTTGAGACCTGGTAGACAATACTTCATGGGGTAGACTCCTTTTTTTTTTTTTTTTTTTTGGGGGGGGGTCACACCCGGCAGTGCTCAGGGGTTACTCCTGGCTTCATGCTCAGAAATTGCTCCTGGCAGGCACGGGGGACCATATGGGACGCCGGGATTCGAACCAATGACCTTCTGCATGAAAGGCAAACGCCTTACCTCCATGCTACCTCTCCGGCCCCGGTAGACTCCTTTTATAGTGCTCACTTCCATATTGCTTAGTACTTTAAACATGAAAATTATGATTGTTCTAAGAATGCTTTATGCACAATCTAACCCCAAAAGCTTTTATTTAGCAAAGATTACCCTCACCAATGATGATTTGCCTAGAAACTGGAATACCTTCCCCATGATTTTCCAGCCTCATATTGTTTTAAGCACTCTGACTCATTCCACAAGGGTCAGTTAACTGCAACTTAAAAGTTGATCTCCAATGTCTGTCTATGTGCGTGGGTCTGAGTATGTATGTGGTGGACACCTCTATGTCTTCCCAATCTGTATTGTACATAATGCCTGTCTATGTTGTATATAGTCTCTGTTACATATAACCTCTCCTTTTCCCCCTTCCCTGCTTACCACCTTAAAAATCCTCTTTTAATCTCTCATCCTCTCAACCCTGATCTGTTATCCCTCTCCCTATTTAATCCTCTTAACCCTCAATTCTTAACCCCACAGGAACTGGAAACTTCCCCCACCCCAGCAAGCTGCCAGCTGGTTCCCAAAGCAAAAGGACAACCTTCCAGCCTGCCTTGTCTCGGTCTGAGAAGAAGCTGCTGCCACCACTCCTGTTGATTAATCCTATAGAACCCCTTTTCTCCCACTTGCCCTCACTTTAGACTGTTGCTTGCTACTGAGTTTGGATTCAGAGAGACCCTCAGTTCAAGGACACTACCTGATCCCTGACTTCTAGGAACCATTTCTCAGACTCCACAAGACCATGCTGCAGGATGGAACTGTGTTCTGGATTTTATCCCTCCCTCCCAGACTATCTCAAAAGACTTAAAGAGGATCTCTACATTTTTTGTATATTTCTGTAGACTCATTTCCTTAATAATTATAATTCTTAGTGTATAATTTCTTATGTACAAGTAGCTTTTCCCATTCCTTTTTGGACCTGCTTAGTAGAAAATTTTAGTAGAAAAATCTCTCTTGGGATTTGAATTCAGATTAGAACCAGATTATAGAGATTATTTAGTTCTTTTTCACTCCCATATGCACCAGTAGTATCATGAGGCATTGTTCCTTTTTGCATAGGCACATTAAAATGGGGATATCTTACATATAGAAAGAAATTCTTATTTAATAGGGATAGAAACTCACAAATTTTATAGTGCAGGGGAATCTTTCACCCTGAACATTTATTATAGTGACTCTACTTAGGCCTCAATTGATTGGATATCAACCATCCAAGCCCAAACCTTGGATCCCATCTTTGGAACCAACACAGTTGTCTGCACCAGCACCAGGAATCAAACTTCCACTGCGGGAGGCCTTAATGCCTCCATGGCACCTATTTGCTCCAGGGTAGATTCATATGACAATGATGGCCAGGAAACAACAAGAACTTGCTTTAAGGGCAGGTCTCCCTGCCTCGTCACCTAACAGTAAGATGAAATCAGAAGATGCTCTGTGACACCCCAGCTTCCACATAGGATTTGTGCAAAGACAAAGATCTCTAATTATAGAAGCCTGACTGCAACAAACACAATTGAGTAGAATTTTTTCTGGGACCCTGAAGAAAGACCTTGGGGTTTGACAATTAGTATGTCTGGAGCCTATAGTCAGTCTTATGATAGTATGCTTCATGGGTAGAGATACCCTGTTTTTTTAGGCCAAGGGTATTCCCTTTCTAATTTCCCCAATGTTTGCTGTGCCTTTGCATAAAAAAAGAAAAAGACACACACACACACCCTTATATTTTTTATTCTATTTGTGTCTTCTAGATAGGGACATCACCTTTTTCATAAAATCTTGGAACATTAATTACTTTGTTTTACCTCATATTTCTGTGTCTTTCTACGAATTTGAGAAAAGAGAAAAAATGTTGAAGGGGCCCAAGGACCAAGTGGTCTCAGATACAATGGTGGAGAAACAGAAAGGTCAGATTAAATACCCAAGCCAAAGTCAATGGCAATAGAATCAAGATACCCAAACTATAACCATCTAAACTTAAAATGGACCTGTTACACTCTGGTAGGCCAGAGAGCTAAGGGTGGAGGTATGGGATACATGCTGGGAACTTTGTTGAAAGGAGGTCAACACAGATAGTGGGAATGGTCCTAATTCACTGTCACTATATGCCTGAAATACAACAATGAAGAACTTGTAATTCACAATGGTCTCAGTAAAAATCAATTAAAATAAATGAATGTTTACATACATATGGAAATCTCTCTCACAAGTGAGATGCAATCTCAATAAAGTTATTTTAGAGGCCAAAGATATAGAACATCTAAAAAGTACTTTCTCTGCATGCAGCCAATCTTGGTTCAATTCCCAACATCCCATATGATCCCCTAAACCCAGCAATAGTGATCACTGAGTTCAGAACCAAATGTAAGCTCTGAGTCTTGCCATAAGTGTCCCAAAATTTAAAAGTGGAAAAAATAGAGCTATCTTTTAAATTTAGAAGTCAGTGTCTGAAAAAATAGAACGTGGATACATTTCTGAAAAGAGAGATGGAAGTTGAGTTTATCACAATAAAAAAAATAGATATTTTCTTAAGTACAATTCTGAGAAGAAATATTTAAAAAAATCAAACCCATTTGGTAGAGGAAAACGAAAATTTCCAGACCTTTTTCTGCTTTTATTTGCCATGTATATATATGTTCTCCATAGCTTCCCAGTTAAATTAAACACTTGGATCACTTCTTGTGATCTAAAGTGTAGGGTTATCTCAATTCCTGTTTATAAACAATAGTACTTATTGTCAACCTCCTACACTTATTCTAGAATTATCATGAACAGGAAATGGAATAAGAACAGAGATTTACTCAACTGTTCACAACACCATCTGTCTGCAGAATCATAGGAAAAGCTTTTCTAAAATGCCTTCCAGGGAGGATAGTGGAAACAAGCAAATAAGGATCCTGGAATTCAGGTGCTTCTGGAGGTACCCAGGTGATGATAGTCCCACAGGTTCTTCACTGCCTTCATCTCTGTGTCTCCTGACAACATCCTTGCTCCTTGGCAGATCAGTTCTAAAAAGTAATTGAGTGAAGAATCTTCTCAGCTACTGAGTCCTGAACACATTGAACTCCAATTGCCTAATGATAGCAAGCAAGAGTCCAGAGGTCAAACAACTCACTGGCAGTCTCCGTTAGGACCAGAATCTCAAACCCTCAGTGCCCAAAAATGTAGGGACAAAAAGCAACACATTGCATATCTCTGACTGACACATTTTTTCTTGTCCCATAGAGAGATGATACTTTGGAGAGCCTGCTTCAGGACTCAGCACCTTCCAGTTCCTGTGGGCCTCCTCTTGGGAGGAGACAGTAGAGGGAACTTAACTCTGGTGAACAACATTCACTCTCTTCTTCCTTTACTGAGTCATCCAGAAGTTCCTTGTTCCTGACCCTCACTCGTGCCAATCTTGATGTAGTAACTAGTGGGGTGGTCTAGCCTCTCAAATCCAAGGGTTCTGAGAACCTGATAATAATACCTGTTCAATCCAGTTTGACATTTTCAAAGTTACAGGAAGAGGGATAGAGGAGTAACCTCAACTGTGACCCTGGTAGTCCAAATCTGTCCATAACTGACTCTTGATCACAGCTCCCAGAGCCCTCTCCATTGTCTCTGATGTCCCTTGGCACCTATTGTCTCTACCATTGTTTGGCATTTATTTACTACCTAAGTGAAGAACTCATTGTTCTATCATTATCATTCCTTTGAAACTTCTATTCCAATGAGTCTGGTGTCATTTGTTGAGCAGCTATTCAATTCTCTATTGGCAGGCAGATCAGAAAATAATGCATAACCTAAAACACATTTTGTAAATCTTTTAAGTGACTTATTTATTGATTGATGCAATTGGTAATCAACTAACTTATAAATATTTGATTCTATAATAAACATACATAAAATATGTCCAATCTCAGTTTGAAATTATAGATCACTTTAGGATATTTGAATGTCAGGGAGCTACATAGGAATGTTTCTGAATACGTGACCACAGGAAACAAAGCACTTGACTCTGGGAGAATGTTGGAGGAAAAAAAAAATATCAGCCCTCCAGATCACTGAGCCCACTATTTGGGTGAGATACTCCACAATATTTCACAATTTTTCTTCCTTACTTTCACAACCCACCATGCTGCTCATTTCCACCTTTGCCCCAAAGCATCAAGGACAATCCAGTCCATATTCTATTTCCAGCAATTGTGAGGCTTTCACACAAGATGCGTCTCTAATGATACTAATGGGGGGTGGGGAGACATTTATGACAGTCATTAGGGAAGGTATGCAGAAAAATTACTTTATTTGTAATAAGAAATAATAATAAAACATAATCAAAACATCTACCTTCCCCCCAGGCAGCATATTTTGTTTTTTGTTTTTTGTTCTTTGTTTTTTTTTTTTTTTTTGGTTTCTGGGTCACACTCAGCAGCGCTCAGGGGTTACTCCTGGCTCTATGCTCAAATATCGCTCCTGGCAGGCTCAGGGGACCAGATGGGATGCCGGGATTCAAACCACTGACCTTCTGCATGCAAGGCAAATGCCCTACCTCCATGCTATCTCTCCGGCCACCCAGGCAGCATATTATAGTGAAAAAAGACAGAAACATTACAAAATGTCAGATTGGGGGGGGGGGGAAATCCTAGTCTTCAGAGAGTCTTATCTTCCCTGTCTGGCAAATACTGAGAAAGGACATTTTTGGGAAGAAAATTAGATAATGTCAAGAACCTCTTCTGATTTCCCACCAATCCTAATCATTTTTATTATTCTTTAGGCCATGGGGAGACTTTTAAGCCCAAAATCACAGTCAGATATTTGTGACAGACTCATTTGAAACATACAGAGGGAAAAACAATCTCTTCTCCCTCTTAATATTTGTTCAGGATTTTGCGCAGAATTATGAGAAAAACAGTAATTCATTGTACTACAAGGCAAGTGCACCCCCCCCTTTCTTTAAATGTGGTCAAAGAAAGAGGAGTAGAATGGAGGAAACACTGAGACATTGTGGGGGAGGATGGAGACTGGTGGAGGATGTAAAACCGAAATATTGTATGCCTGAAACCCAATCGTTAACAGTACTGTAAATCAGGGTTCCTCAAATTACAAAGAATGTTAAGACAAGACAATAAATAAATGCAGTGAGGACATAAACAGAACCTGTGGTCTCCTTTTGGGCTTAAATTTTTTGACTTTGAGAAAATTTCCAAAAACAAAATCTCAAAAGTGTATATATTCTTGTTTTAAAAATTCCCAAGTTTTGATAGTTCTCGGTGTAGTTATTTCTCTAACTGCACTCACCACTCTTTGTGATGAGCTTCATATTGTGAGCTGGACCTTCCATGTGAATGAATGAGGGAAGTTGAAAGCCTGTCTCGAGTACAGGTGGGTGTGGGGTGAGGTGGAGGGAGATTTGGGACATTGGTTGTGGGAATGTTGCGCTGGTTAAGAGGGATGTTCTTTATATGACTGAAACCTAACCACAATCATGTTTGTAATCAAGGTGTTTAAATAAAGATATTAAAAATATAAAATAAATGAAAAATATTCCAAGTTTTTTTTTTGTTCAACACTATCATTTTTTTTTTGAAAAATCAATCTTTCAGCTTATTTATAAACACTCATGATTTACAGAGTTAAATATTTCGGGGTGTGGAGAGTGACACCCAGAGATGAATAGGGCTTATTCTTGGCTCTGTCATCAGGAATTACTCCTGGTGGTGTTCATCTGGGTTGCTGGGTATAAAACCCCACTCAACAATGTGTAAGGAAAGCACCCTATACAATCTCTCCCAACCCCAGAGTTAATTTTTTAAAAAACATTTTTTAGCTATAGGTTCTCCAGGAAATAGAAACAGAAGTGGTTAAAAAGAGTATTGAGGGTCCAAGAAATAGAACAGAGGGTAAGGCATTTGCCTGCAATCAGCTGACCTGGGTTGGCATCCTATATAATCCTCCTGAGCCTGCCAGGAGTGATCTCTGAGTACATAGCCAGGAGTTACACCTGAGGGCTGCTGGATATGACTCAAAAACAGAGAGGAGGAGAGGGAGAGGAGGGAGAGAGAAAGAGAGAGAGAGAGAGAGAGAGAGAGAGAGAGAGAGAGAGTTCTATCAAAGCTCTATTTACCCCAGAGAGTAAACCTGTAGTCAATACTTCTACCATTGTTATGGGGCCAGGAAACCTCAGAAAGAATGAGGAAAATTTCCTCAGGTCCAGTAATTATAGGATTTATGCAAAGGAAGCAATCAATAATATACACAAAATAGACAAAGGCATTTATTGAGAGATTTTTTTTTACAAGGGATAAAAAAGAACTTTCATGTCCAAAATGTGAGCTTTTCTTTATAACTCTAGTGGCATATGAAAAATATTTTGTGCTATAGGGAAAACCCATGATATGTAAATGTCAATGAAGCATATTGCTATTTATTTGTTTGACCATAAAAGCACCACGAATTTCTGAGTCTGCTAAGAATATATACACACAAAAGAAACAATACAATGCCTTCAAGCCCCGGAGTGCACATCTTTGAGTGACAGAACTCTGATTAAAAGACCTGCTTCTTCCCTCTTCAATTTTATATAGTAAATTGTCAAGATCTGAGAGAAATGTTATTGATTAGGCAGAAAAGCAGTTCTGAGCTTGAGTCAGACTGACAAGATCAACCAGCACAGCATCTTGATGTCTGACTAGTGTGACAGTGGGTAAGAATTCCAGAATCTTAGGGTGCTCTTCAGACTGTAGTCTCCTTCTCTCAACACCAAAGATAATTATCACTCATTATAGCATATATAATATATCATAAAATTTAATGCATTGATTTTAAGACACATGAAATATTAAGAATCATTTTCAGAATGCAATGTAAAATTGTATGCCAAAACAAAATAAAAATGTCAGGGGCTTGACTGCATATGGGTACTATGCAAGCACTTTCCTTGCATGTGGCCTATGTGAATTCAAACCCCAACACTCCACATGGTTGGTCCTTTAAGCAGCAACAGGAGTGCTCCTTATAGGAGTAAGTTCTTAGTACTACTACAAGTGTCCCAAAAACAATCAAATAACTTCTAAAGATCAGTAAAAACTCTGGGAGAGAAAAGGAATATATGGACTATACCAGCTGTGTTCAGGGTTTATGTAGTGCTGATGATTATCTGGTGTTAGTCACATGGAAGTGCTTTAGCCATCACTTTAGTTCCTGTATCCTCTCTCTTGACCAGGAAGAACTTGTTAGATGCTCATGCTAGTCCACTGAACTCTGGTCAACAAAGAGTAAGCTTTGTTCATATCCCACCCTCCATGTGCTACTATAGCTACAAGGTATCTATCTAATAACTCCTCAGAAATGCAGTGTTTTCCTTCACATAGACATAAGGTGATAGGGCAGTCTTGTCAACAGATTTCTCCACCGTCTGACACAATCCATCAGTTCGGACCTGAGCCCGCAATGATAGGGTTCTAAATCATCTGAGAAACCAATTTTTTATAGCCGTCATAAAAGTGCACTCAACACTGATGATACAGAATTGATTTGTACTGTGTTGATTTTTTAGATAGGGTTTCATGCATTGCTATTATTATCCTCTCCTTTCATTTTTATTAAATTTAAGGCAGCAAGATGAAGAGCATTGCAGACCATTACTATCCGTCCATTCTCTGCACCCAAAATTGCTTTTTCATAAAAAAAAGAGCAGGGCTTAGAGATATAAAGGTCTGGCGGCTACTGTTATTCTATAGTTCTATGACTATTGCCACAAGTATATTATCTATTTTATATAGGGGAAAAACTGAATCAGAATAGATTTCTGTAACTCTTGACTGCAAACCTAAAGAAATACATTAATAGGTCAAGGAGAACCCTGTTCCATGTAGTTTGTCACTAGGAATTGTTTGGAGACTGGAATCAAGAATCTATATCTGAAGCCGGAGAGATAGTATGAAGGTAAGGCATTTGCCTTGCATGCATGATGGTGGTTCAAATCCCCGCGTCCCATATGATGCCTGCCAGGAGCATTTCTGAGCGTAGAGCCAGGAGTAATCCCTGAGCACTGCTGGGTGTAACCCAAAAACTAAAAAATAAAATCTATATCTACAGTGGATAAATGTTACTCTGAATATTCATGATAATTTCTGAAATCACCATTATCCTTGTATTAGCAAACACTTACCTGCACTGAGGAAATATAAGGTTATATTCCTTTGAAACTCTGATTTTGAATGTTTCATTAACCAACCCACACATAAGCTTCTTTTATGTGTGCTTCCATTTAAAACGCCTTGCTTAGAATATACTGTGATTTGGTATCACTGATTTGGAACATGAAGTCAATATTATTGAAAATGGAAGAAAGTATATCAGTAGATGCATTTTCCCCTAAAGACACATACATCATGGCTAGTTGCTTGGTGGCTCTGAGAACACAGGACAGAACATCAACAACATAATTGAAAATCATTTAATCTAGGTCATCTACACAAAGCACAGAATTTTAGGGAGTTTGGTTTTTTGGTTTGATGTTTTGTTTGTTTGCACTCAGCAATCATTTCTGGCAGGGCTTAGGATGCCAGATTAAACCCGGTTTGCTGCATGCAAGGTTCCCTATCCACTATCCTATTTCTTCAACCTCTACACAAAGCACAGGAATATAAAAATTGTGCACTAGTAACTATGAAAAAGGAACTTGTTTGTAGCAGGAAGCCTAACGAAAGAGGCAGTTGAGAGAGAGAAACAGTATAGTAGGTAAGTTACTTATCTTTAATGCAATGGACTCAGGTTTCATTCCTGATATCTCGTATAGTTTCCCTAACCCACTTCTGAGTAGAGCCAGGAGCAGCCTATGAACACCACCAGACATGGCCCACAAAACACAAATCAATCAACAAAATAAAATAAAAGGAAGAGGAGGGCCAAGAGAGAGAGCTGAATGTAAATCAGCACATGCCATGCATGCATGTATGTATTCAGGTATAGATTCCATTTCTGACTCCACATGATTTTCACAGTACTACCTAGAAGTGACTCCTAAGCAGACAATAGCTCCTAAACACATATAAAATAAAGATAATTTAATTATCAAACAAATAAAGCAAAGAGACAGAGCATTGGTCTGTTGTCTTGAGAAACATAGCTCTCAGGAGAGTACTATTTTTTGCTTTTTGTTTCTCAGCCACACCAGTTTTGGTAGGTGTCAGGGGACCATTTTGGATGTTCAGTATCAAACCTGGAGAGGCGTCATACAAGGCAACTCTCTTACTGCTCTACTGTCTCTCCAGCCCTGCTGGTATCATTTTTTATATTATTGTGCATCCTACAAGTGACTATGAAAGCCCTCTGAGGAGCTGGAGAGAGAGCACAGCGGTAAGGCATTTATTTGCCTTGCATGCAGCCGACTCAGTTCCATTCCTAGCATCCCATATAGTCCCCCAAGCCTGCCAGGAGCGATTTCTAAACACAGAGCCAGGAGTCACCCCTTAGCAACGCCGGGTGTGGCTCAAAAACCAATCGATTAATAAATAAATAAATAAATAAGCTGGAAAAAAGCTTTCTGAGTATTGATCACGGGTTATAAATGAATTTTATTTTAAAATATTAAATCTTGTCATTTGTAATATGGATAGACCTAAAAATTTGTATGCTGAATGAAATGTCAGTCAGATAAAGGCACACATGGTACAATTTGACTCAAACTTGGAAGAGAATAAAACAAAATAAATTAACACAGATCATCTGAAGGGAAAGAGAAAGAAATTAGAAAGCTAACTAAAGGGATTCATTGTTTGGTTATGGAAGGAAACTAAAATTTTTATGGCTATGTTAGGACAAAAGTGAATTTTTCCAAGACTAGTAGGTTCTTGAGAATAAATGATTTGCATAGAAAACTCAGTTAATTAAGAAGTTAAAGTTTATTATACAGTTCAATAGATGGGTCCTTGTTCCCTTTATATGATAGCACTCATATTATCTCTT
This sequence comes from Suncus etruscus, assembly GCF_024139225.1. Taxonomy (NCBI): domain Eukaryota; kingdom Metazoa; phylum Chordata; class Mammalia; order Eulipotyphla; family Soricidae; genus Suncus; species Suncus etruscus. Next base: position 26,061,097 of record NC_064849.1, read on the forward strand.
TCTGTCCATCTGGTCAGAATTACCATATTCTGATGGTATATGATGATTTGGTCTTTCCCTTCACCATTCTAGCATTCAACCTTCCTGATTTGGATTCTGTCTAGCTAAAAGCATCTTTGCTATCTGCATCTCCTTGTTAAGTCTTGCTGCTTTATAACCAGTCACTGGATCTCTCTAGGTCTGTTCCCCATTGGTTTCCTGTCATCCAGATTTCTTTAGTTTCCAGCCATATGCTCTGCTACTTAAGTTTGGGTCTACAAGCTTTATGAATTCTGCTGCCTGTCTGAATATAGGGTTCTCCTGGTTCTGCCTTCTGTGTTTTTTTTTTAATCTTCCATTTTGGGGGAAGGGATTTTGGTTTTGATTTTGGTTTTTTGATTTTTAGGCTATACCCTATGGTGCTCAGAAATAACTCCTGGCAGGTTCAAACACTATAGGGATGCCAGGGATCGAACCTGGGTCAGTCATATGCAAGCAAATACCCTACCCACTGTCCTATAGCTCTGGCCCCATCTACCTGTATTTTTTTTTCCTGTACTTCTTCCTGTCTTTGAGCCTGTGTGTGCCACAGACTGTGGGGTTTCCTTTTATCTGCTATTATTTCCTGTCCTAGTCATGCCACACTATCTATTCTTGATTAAACACCTTTTTGGATGGATGAGATTAAAGTAATTAGAGTAGATTAACTTTAGATTCATTCATTTATCTGGCACTTTACCCTTCCAATGTTACTATATCACTTCTTTTCTATCAAGGTGTCTGAGCCTTTCCTGAATCATCTGTTTGAAGAAGGCAGAGAACCAAAGAGAGGGAGCTAGAGAAATAGTAAGCAGGTAAAGTGCCTGCATGGCTAACTCAGGTTTGATTTGACATTCTATATGGTCCCTTGAGCTCCATCAAAAGTGATCTCTGAGCACAGAGCCAGGAGTAATCCTTGAACAAAGCAGGGTGTGGCTCAAAAATAAATAACAAAAAAAAAAAAAGAGAGAGATCCAGAAAGAGAGCTTTCTTGTTGCTACTGTTCTTTCCTGACTGGAGATTTCTTTAATCTACTTCTTCCTGTGATCTGCTATTTCCCAACTCCAAGTGAGATAACAATGACCAGAAAAAAAATAATTTTAGGGGCCAGAGCAATAGCACAGCAGTAGGGCATTTTTGCCTTGCACGTGTTAACGTAGGACGACCATGGATCGATTCCCCGGTGTCCCATATGGTCCCCAAGCCAGGGGCAATTTCTGAGTGCATAGCCAGGAGTAATCCCTGAGCATCACCAGGTGTAAATCAAAAACAAAAACAAAAAAAATAGAAAGAAAAAGAAAGAAGGAAAAAGAAAGGAGGGCCCGGAGAGATAGCACAGCGGTGTTTGCCTTGCAAGCAGCTGATCCAGGACCTAAGGTGGTTGGTTCGAATCCTGGTGTCCCATATGGTCCCCCGTGCCTGCCAGGAGCTATTTCTGAGCAGACAGCCAGGAGTAACCCCTGAGCACCGCCGGGTGTGGCCCAAAAACCAAAAAAAAAAAAAAAAAAAAAAAAAAAAGAAAGGAAAAATGTTAAATTAACTAGTTTATCTTGTATTCCACCCCAAGGCATAAGTGATATTAAAGTAGCATATGAACATAGATGCCAAATTCTAATAACAGACTCCAGAAAAGTATGTTTTGTTTAGAACAATGTTATGTCAATTAAAAATTTAAACAATAAGCCATAGATTCTATGAATAATAAGGAGCCAATATATTTGTCTTCTCATCATCAATGGAAATATAAGACTGGAAATGTTGAAAGTCTGGGATCAAACTACAATTAACTTAAGATTATTGAAACATAGATTCTCAATGATTTTAAGAAAGACACCATGTCCTCTAGGTCCGTAAGCAATTGTATGGTTTGTGTCAGTGTAAATTGATTGCTGTACCACGTAACTCGGGTAGATATCAAGTCTGCTTTATATGTGGCTTTCTAATAACATGGGTTTTTATTCCTTTTTATCCCCTCTTCCTCCAGTATTCTTTATCTGACAGTCAACATCTTTTCAAATGTGTAATTAACACATTAGTCATGCTTAATTAGTTTTTATGACATCAACTTTTGATTCTGAAAAGTACTTTTGTTTATCTGAATGTTGCGTGTTTGTCTAAAATAGTAGGCCAATTGTTAATGTGCAGATTTCTAGCCATATTTCTTAGAGCTCTTTGCTCTCTTCCAAGAAATCTGATAGGGAGCCCTGTGGAAGAGATGACATAAAGCAAACGCTTTCCATCACTAACTATGGCAACAGGCAGTCTTGAATAGGAAAATGTTATCTCACACCAAAGAGAGTTGTGCTACTGGTTGGCTCAAATCTTTGCAAAATTATCCTGTAATAATAGAATTACTTGGGGGAAAGTAACTGTTAAGTTTTTTAAATTAAAGTTAAACAAATTCTATATTAAGCTCAGAAAGTCCATTTCTGTATTTCTCCAAAAGAAATGGGTATGTGTCCATAAAAAATCTTGCACAAAGATTTTCAAAGAGCATAGTATTAATAGACAAAATATAGAAACTAAGGATAAAGGAGTAAACTGTGATATATATTTGTATGTTAGAATACGGCATAATAATAAAAATGAACAACAGAAGGTCATAGATGTGACCCGTTTAAATACAGACTTTGCATTCATGAGAACTGGGTTTAATCCCTGCACCATCAAACCAAAAATTTTAAATAATATTAATAAATGAGCAGTATAAATATGTTAAAAGAACGAAACCAGAGCCTAGGAAAAATATAGAAAATTACATGTTGAATGACTTTTTTTTTTTTTTTTTAGTTTTTGGAAGCATACTTGGCAGTATTCAGAACTTCTTTCTTACTGTGTTCAGGGATCACTCGTGGCAAGGTTTAAGAAACCATATGTGGTACCAGGGATTGAATTTGAGTCAGCCATATGCAAAGCAAGTGCCTTATCCTCTGTCTTTTCTAAAACCCCTACATCTTCATTATTTAAAAATGTTTTCCAGGGAAGTGCCATTCTGCCGCCATCATTGCCAGATCAACAGTTTCGGGGTGGTCTCCGCAGCCACAGGGGCCTCTGGAGGGATGATTTTACCTTCTGCCGTGTGTCAAGGGGCCACTCTGAGGCCCCAGAGCTGCAGGGTCTTGGCCAGGACTTTGTGCAATGGGCCTTACTGCTGCTCTTTGGGAATAATCCAAGCTAGAGAAGATGGGGGACTCACCATCGGACATCCTGTCCCCAGGGTATTGTAGGATGAAGCCTGAGCTGATCTCCTTATTGGAAGGAGTGCTGGGGAGGCTTCAGAGTGGCATGCTTGAGGTGTGCGCTCAAAGATTCAGGTGTTGCGATCTGGGCTTGAAATGAGGACACTTGGGATATCAGTGAAGATCCCCTATGAGGCATTCAGATACACTTTCATAAGCTTCTAGATGCACTGGCTGAGGCAGATCCCTGGATAAGGGCTTGAGTGGATGGGAAGAATAGACCCTGAAGATGGTGATGTGACACACACACAGAAGTTCCAGTCATCCTTACTGCGGACAAGTGCACCAGCACTGCCCACATGAAACTGAACTGAGAACTGAGGACACTGCACTATATAACTGTGTGAGAGACAATGTGTGTCAGAAATCTGAAGGAGAGGCAGCTGTACTAGTTGGGGAGATGACAGGGACTTTGATGCCTCTCGACTTCCTCCTGTAGAGTGATGGGTTTAGACACAGAATGTGCTCACAGATTCAAGATTTACTTGAGGAAAAATAAATTATTTCTCTATCATTTTCTAATTGCCAAGTAAAAGAAGACTATTCTTACAGGGACTACGAGAAGTACTACTTTTAAGTATGTGCTGATGTAATGGCAAGTTATTGCATTTTAGATCTAGCCTTACCTAACTGCAACTTTTTTACTTTTTTCCTGACCTTGTATTAGAGGGAAAGTTATTGAACAAAAAACTGTTATGAATTTTACTTCATCTCATAGCAAAAAAACAAAACACAAGTAATCAGCTATTAGTTATGTTGTAAAGGCTGAAACTGTGATCCATATCAGGACCTCATTCATTCTTTTTTCTTCATCCCTGTGTTGAGAGCCAGAAGGAACACTACCACAAAACAGTCTCCTGTGATTATCTGCATCATAAAAAAGAACTGTCTTAAACTAAAAGAAATCATTAGCATTGTCTGAGTCTATATTATTGGGTTAAATCTACACACATTTCTAATAAATACTGTACAAAAGTAAAAATAATAATAATAAAAATAAAAATGTTTTACAAGAATAGGAAAAAACCCTTGGCCAAAAAAATTGATGAAAATCTGGGAAATATGAACTTATGAAGCAATTTATCAAGATTTAGGATCAAATACAAAGAATCCAAACTACACTATATGAATCCATAGGTCTTTTGTCAGTTCAAGATAATTAGACCCGGGGGCCGGGCGGTGGCGCTAAAGGTAAGGTGCCTGCCTTGCCTGCGCTAGCCTTGGACGGACCGCGGTTTGATCCCCCGGTGTCCCATATGGTCCCCCAAGCCAGGAGCAACTTCTGAGCACATAGCCAGGAGTAACCCCTGAGCGTTACTGGGTGTGGCCCAAAAACCAAAAAAAAAAAAAGATAATTAGACCCATTTATGAACAAAAGAAATATTTAAACATGTGGTTATAGGTTTAGATTTTTTTCTTTTCCTTTTGTGTATGGGGGGGGGGGGAGAGGGTTAGGGGAGGTGACCTACCAAGACTGTTCAGGAAACCCAGAAACCATGCCTGGTATAATTAGGAAAACTGAATCTGTTGGTTCAATGCTTGGACCAAAAGAAAATGGAGACCAGAACTTGATAAATAGTACAGCTGCTAATAGTCGTAGTATAAGTACTTAATTTGCATGCAGCCAACCTAGCTTCAATCTCTAGGATCCCATGTTGTACTCTGAACACCACCAGTACAGAGACAGGAATAAACAGTAAGCAGTGAGGGTATGACCAATAGACAAACAACAACAAAATCTGGACATGGCGGCCATCAGAGTCATCCTAGAGGGGCTTGGAAGTGCCCTAGGAAGTAAGTATTGCCCAAGTGTATTGCCTTTAAGCTAGCTCCTTGGCCCCCAAATTTATTTCTTTCTTTAGCTAAATGACATAAAAGTTCCATAATGGAGAATACAGAATGTAAAACACCCAAAGAGCTAAGAGACATACGTACTTGTTCCATGTATTGTTTTCTACTCATCTAAGAAAATATTAACTGCTACTCTGCCACATGGATCATTTAATTTTTAGTTAAATGATGTTAACTGAGTAAACTTTTGATGTTATCTGAGTAAGCAAGCCAGGAAATCATCACTATCCCAATTTTGAAGGCTTTTCAGCTTGCTACTTAAGTTTGTGACTGATGGGAAGGTTTGGGAAATGAAAATGTTTTTAAAATGCAAAAACATTCGTTGGTAGGAAAAAAATGAAAATAGGTGCCAAAGAATGGCATGAGCCTTATTTCATTGGGGAATTTTAGCTGCAGCTTTGTTCACATTAAAATATATTCATAACAGATACTTGCTATTTAGATTAACAGTATTTGCCTAATAAGAAAATAAATACTCTACCATATGGTCTGCGCTACATTTGCACTATTTTGCTAACAGTTATGATCACATTGCTTGAGGAAAAAGAACTCTGTGTATTAAGCTAAGAAAAGAACATAAAATGAAAAGCCATATCTCTGGCCCTTGGCCAGCCTAACCCTGCTTACCTGTGCACCTGCTGTAAGGAAATAAACTGGGGCCATCTGGAGTCTTAGCCTGTGCCAAATATCTTTCACTAGAAGTAGTCTTGCTTGTCCAGTAATTATAAACAATACTAAGCCTGAACGTTCGAGTTTTCCAGGGAAGGGTAATATCCAGGTATATATTTGCTATTTATTCATGCCCTATTTAAGCATGGAAAATGATGTTTTTGCCTCAGAAGTTTCAGGAGGAATTTTATGAACAAGAAATTTTACTCCTGAGAGTGAAGGCACAGGGAGAAGCTGTTCATTATTCTTGCAAAGTCATCTCACCCACCACACTAAGAGTTCAAAGCCAGGCAGTATAAATTTTATGGAATTAAACCCCATTCCTAAAGCTTGTTGCACTAGTTGGTAGTCTCTCAAGCCACAGAAGTCTTGGTTTAAAAATCATGAGGATGTGTGTATCTACCATAAACGGTAGGGTGCTTGCATTGCATGCAATCAACTGGAGATCAATCCCCAGCACCACATATGGTCATCCAGGAACCTTTAGCAGTGATCCCTGAGCACAGCTGGATGTGGCTAAAATTCAAACAAATATCTGCCTTGATTCTCCAAGCCCCAGGCTGAACAGGAATAAGAAATTTACTGTTTCCTGGCTGGGTGACCTGTCATCAACCTTAGGTTCTAATTGGAAACCAACTCTGGCTCCAAGTATCCCAAAGGATTTCATGTTTCTTAAAATTCTAGTTAAAATTAGTAAAGTACTTAGTATGCCAATAAGTGGAATAGCTCAGTAACATTTCAGTACACTAGAATGACCGAGAAAATATAAGCACAACCCTACTTAAAAAAAAAAAATAAGACCAGTTTTCTCAGTGTGAACCCACTCAGGAAAATATCCAAGATATGGCACACTGGAAGATCCAACACTTAAAATACTAGACAGTCTTTTAAAAGAGAGATAAAACAATAGGCTAGAGTAGGCTCATCCCTCAGAGGTGTCCGGTTCATACATTTACAAGTACCCACAATAGTCAAATTTGCTTGTCTATAAAACAAAACATTGAGAAGGCAAGGTGTGACTTGGCCTTATATCAAAGTAATTTGCTTCTACAAAAGCCTGTTGGGTGGTTCCCACCAAACTTTTCCGGAGAGTTTCACGCAAGTATTCAGGAAATCTTCATTTAGCACCCAGTCTGGGTAAAGCACCATGTCCATGATACTGCAATTACTTAGTAAACCAGGCAGACTGGTCCCTCACAGTCTGCGTTGGCGGGACTTGGAGAAAGAGACAACAAGATTTTATAGCCTTGCAAGTGATCAAAAAGAAAAATTAATTCAATAAGCACTCATAGTCATAAATGCTGAAAAGATCTACTAAATACAAAATAAAGACCAATTAGGTAGTTCTTAGATGAACTACAACTGAAAGACAAAGACGTGGAGCCAGCTCTTGGAGACATCAGAGAAGGTCATCTAAGAAGAAAGAAGAGCTCATATTCCTGCAATGGACTTTCATCACACCTCCAAAACCTACCAGTGCTCCTTGCTCAGGGTACTGAGAAGTGCTCAGGGGACCATTGGGAGGCTAGGGATCAAACTAAGTTGGTCATGATCAAAGCAAGTGCCCTACCTGCTGTACTATCACTGTAGTCCCAGGATAATATTTTTGGTGTTTGGGGAAATCTCTGTATATCATTTTACCTGGACATCAAAGGTATATAAATATTTATTTTTCTCAGTACTTCTGACAACACTTTCTGTTCTTTCATGGTGGCAAGTGTTGGAGTGGATGGAAGAGGGTCTCCCAAGAACTTCTTACAAGGCTTTTGGGCAGTTAAATGTAAATTTCTGAGGATGTAGTGCTATTTGGATCCTAATCTGGACCACATCATATTGCCAGGTGTGGTCCAAAAACCACCACCACAACAACAATAAAAATATGATCTGCAGTTCTACTCTTGACTGTCTATCTGAAGAACAAAAACACTATGTAAAAAATATAAACACTCCTATTCACCAAAGTATTACTTACAACATACAAAAGATCTGGAAACAACCCATGTGCTCATGTCAGAGAAGTGAATAAAAAGGACATATTATATAAATACAACAGAATACTAATCTAGAATAAGAGAAGATCAATCTGATGTTTTGTGACAATGTGGATGGAACTGCAAGGTGTGCTAAGCAGAACAAGTCACAAGAAGACAAATACAGGCTTATAGCAACTCCTAGGTGGAACATAAAGAATCAGAGCAAGGAAACTTGTAAAGTCAAACCAAAACAAACTATTGTATTCTGACAAAGGGAGAGATCAGGGTTATAGCCCACAGAGTGTATTTTTTATTTGGCCAGTATGTCATGTATGTACAATTGAAGGTGTCAAACCTCACTAGAACAATGTGGCAAACAAACATTACTTTTAAGCCACACAGTTGACCCTAGTTGAATCCCTGGCAACACATGTGATCCTTGAGCACAATGTCAGGAGTAGATCCTAAGCACAGTGTGGCATGTCCCAAAACAAACAAAACCTGTTATCCTGTTTTGCTTTGAGACAACCCAGCTGTGCTGAGGGATTGCTCCTGCCCCTGTGCTTATGAGTCACTCCTGATAGGGATTAAAACTATATGCCCTACCTGCAATACTATCTTTCCTATCTACAATACTATCTTTCCAGACCCACAAAATATGTTTTAAATAAAAGCAATCCTTGAATTATATGCTAACTCCCTGATAGTCACAGGCCACAACTTTTGTACACATTTCTTGGCCTTCTGATAAATACAATTCAGTACAGGAAGAAAGACAGAACTTTCACAAAACCCACGCTCTCACCCTCGCTTTCCTTCTCAGGGTATACTGCAATTAAATGTGCCTCCATTCAGTTAAGCTGTCTAGGCTGCTATAAATTTCAGGCGTTTGGTTATAAAAAAAAATCCCTTTCATCACTCATGGAAGTTAGGGTTACCTGCCCATGGCAAGCTTGTACCTTCCTTGTTCTTTTTTATTGCTCCATATAAACCATACTCTAATATACCATTTCTAGTTCATATTGTTGTCTTTTAAGAGCTTCCCTTGTGGTTTTTTAAAGTGTGTTAAATAAGGGACCATTCTTAATGACCTCTCACCCCAAACATTCCAACTAAGCAAATTAAATTTTCCATAAATATCCTTTCCTAAATTCAACCAAGAGAATTTGTTCTTAGAAAGCTGAGTACCATTCACCTACTTTATTCATTATATCTAGCATTTCCCCCCAGTTTTGATTACACATGCTCAAGATATCTCCTTTAAACTAATTTTCTTTTGAGTTAGAGCAGTGCTTCTCAAATAGAGGGGCATGCCCCCCCCGGGGGGGGGGAACGAGGCTCCGTAAAGGGGGGAGCGTTTGACCTCGGCAAACACTGTCATAACAAGCTAAGCCCATGTTTATGTCTCTATATGTCTATTTACAGTCGCGCGGGGGGGCACGAAAAATGTTTCCTTCTTCCTGGGGGGGCATGACAGAAAATAATTGAGAAGCACTGGAGTAGAGCAATAGTACAATGGGTAGGGCACTTGCCTTGCATGTAGCCAACTCTGACTTAATCCCTGGCATCCCATATGGTCCTTCATGCATCTCCAGAAGTGATTTCTGAGCACAGAGTGAGGAGTAAGCCCTGAGCACTACTGAATGTGACCCCCAAAATAGATTAATTAATTTATAAAAATGATTTGCTCTGCATAATATTTCCCTTTATTTCAGAGCTTGAGTCTGCAGCATCCTGCATATACACAGAAATTTCTCCTCAACATTTGAAAGGATATATCCTAAACTGTTCCAAAACAGGACAGATATGTGCCCACACAAAAAAAGTAAATCCTATCATTCCACTTCTGTTACATCAAAAACAGGCCAAAACTCAGCTGCAGTGTTAGAGGTTAGAAGAGATTGGTTGCCTGTAGGGAGGAAAATGGGAAAGAAATTAAGATGGGTATGAGGCTGCCTGCTTGGAAAAAAGAAATGGTGTTTTCAGGTCTGCCCATTTTGATAACTCACCAAGCCACACATAGATTTTATACTTGATAGTATGTGTGCTATTTTCATTTCAAATTGATTTATAACAAAAAAAAATTGAAACTGCTCCTCAGTCTTCTCTTGATCCCACAGCCTTTTTTTTAAGAATAATGTAGAAGTAATTACCTTCAGGAACTAAACTTTCTGGATTCTAATTCATGTGTCCCTGTTTTCTGGGTGCATGGCCTTACTTGTCTATAAAATTATGATACTAGAATTGGTCTCCAACAACTAAGCAGCTAGTTACATCATTAGCCAAAGAAACTTCATCAAAAGCAACGAAAAGCATTTAACATCGCATCTGGTCTCATATTACAGAACAAATAAAAGAGAAATATTTTTTTAAACATTTGAGAGAGGATTGCTCTCTAAAGAGTCCTTTGTTGGTTATTCAGAGGTGGAAGTACAGTGGCTTTTTATTTGCTGCACTGCAGTCAATCTCCTTAGTGGGGCTCTCCTGAGCAACCTCCTTCCTCCCAATAAGGCAGTAAAGCATTGTCAGTAATAGGCTCCAATCTATTTTCTCCTCTCACCAGAGCCCTTTTCTTCCTTTTCTGTCTGTTCCTTCCTACCTGGCTGACTGCTCCATACTTGAAGGTGTCCTATCCATATCAATGCAACTATTAAACAATCTAAACTTTTTCATTTTAGTATTCTACCAAAAGTTTCTTAGCAATTTTCCATGATACAATAAGCCAAAACTTGTGGATGGGGGTCCCCAAATCCCTTGGTGTGACCTACAAACTTCTAGTTGTGATCTGTTTATTCTCAACTTTTCATACTCTCCCATTTCACAGTTAAGAAAACCAAGGCACAAAGAGGTTAAGAAACTTGCTAACAGGCCATACTACTAGCATTTTGAACTCTGACTGCAATGCTGACATGCATGATCCCTATACAAACAACCCCAAAGTTTTCTGCTTATCCCCTCAGGCATGCTTTTTATTTATGTATTTGGAAACATCTATTTGTATAGCTAATATATTCCTACACTCTGATCTTATAAACCATCTGTCAGACCAGTTTTCCCAGGCCATGTACATAAAGTAGGCACCATTATTTTCAGCCCTTTCTTTTTGATTACTCTGAAATATTTATCCTACTGTACAATCAGCTGGTTCTTTTCTGTTTGTTTTATCTGCTTTCACCATTAACCTCTATCACTCCTGTGAACAGTCAACATTGTTCACCACTGCCCTATGTTTGGAAACAGCAGTATTCAATACAAGGGATATGTGATTTCTACACATAATGCTTAATTTTTTTTAACAAGACAAAGAAAATTTTCCCTATAGTCACTTTACTCTTTTTATATACTTTTGGACATCATCAAATTTATTAAGTTGTGAGTACATTTTCTGCCATTCTGTGTGTGTCATTGCTATTGTACATGAGTTTTATAATCTTTCCAATGTATAGTCATTAAAACAATTAACAGCTTCTTGAAGTATCTCTCTCCTTCCTGGGAGCAGGGAATCTAGCAGTATGGGGTTCGGCAGGCCTCCGCCATGCCAGAGGCCTTCTTAACCAGGCCTAGGGGGGGTGCGGGACTTGGGTAACCCAAGCACCCCTCTACCACCTTGCTCCAGATCTCCAGGGCTTCCCCGGGCCACATGCCTGGGCAAGCCGGTGAGTTGGGCCCCTTGGCGGAGCTTGAAGGTACCCTAGACTTTCCCCCATTATCCATTCGGCTCCTTAGGGAGGGTCTGGGTGGGGCTCTGAACTTCTAGCCTTCCAGCTTCTTGACGCAGTCACTGGTAATCTCTTTCCAATCTATATTTTCAAAATCGCGCGGGGGCGCTAGCACAAGATACATTAATAGTACTCACTATCATTGAATTATGTTTTTATGTATGCAGAATGTCCATTTTGTACTCTGCCCTTTGCACACCCCTATAAAAGATCATTTTTCTCTTTAACTTCCTTAACCTCTATCATCATTACTCCTCATTTACCCTTTCTAACTTAAGTACTGTAGAGTCCTAAGTCACAGACCAAAGTGGTGCCCTGGAGTTAACACCCACCTAACTATTCCAAAAGGCATAAAAAGAACACGTATGTCTTTTCAACATTTTATGGGTGTTTTCTTTGACGGCTATAACTTTTTTGAATATTTTCTTATACAGTGACGATCCCTCTCCCCTTTTTTTTTATCTTCTCTTTGTGAACTGCTCAATATGGAATTTGGTGTGAAAGAATCCCTCAGTTTAATGCTTACGCCCCCATATACTCTGATAACACCACGTGGCTTTATTTCTTGTTTGCTTAGGCACACTAAAACGGGAAAATACTATACATACCAATAAGTTCTTATCTAATAAAGATGGGAACACACAAATCTTGTAGTGCAATGGGACCTTACACCCTGAACATTGACATAAAGACCTGGCACAGGCCTCAGAAGAATGGGCATTCTCCATTCACCCCTGATCTAGAGAAGACATCTACAAAACATCCAAGGTTATCTATAACATCACCTGGAGGCAATCCTCTACCAGGGAAGACCCTACAGCTGCTCTGACATCGATCTACTCAAAAGAGACTTCCCTTAACACTGAGAAGACTTAACAACAACAATGACCTGCTTACTGGACAGGGCTTGCTGTATTGCCCCTTAATTGTGAGGTGAAACTAGAGGATACTCCACACCAGCCTGACTTCAATGTAGGATGTGCAGATTCCAGGATCTTTATTACAGAAACCTGATGCCAACAATAAGACTGCGTGAAAAATAAAACTGTATTGACACTACAGACAATGACTTGGATTAAATAAACTGGTTTGCCTGGAGCCTAGAGTTGGTCTTATGCCAGGAAACTTCAGGGGTAGTGTTCTCCTTGTATTTAGACCAAGGCTATTTTTTTCTATGATCCCCATATTTTGGTGGGCCTATGCAAACAATATTTGCCACTCTAACACCATTTTTTTTTTGTTTTTTTTTTTTTTGGTTTTTGGGCCACACCCTGTGACGCTCAGGGGTTACTCCTGGCTATGCGCTCAGAAGTTGCTCCTGGCTTCTTGGGGGACCATATGGGACGCCGGGGGATCGAACCGCGGTCCGTCCTAGGCTAGCGCAGGCAAGGCAGGCACCTTACCTCCAGCGCCACCGCCCGGCCCCTCTAACACCATTTTTACTGTGCCCTTTTGACTAACCCTTAAAAAAAAACTCTTAAACTTTTGATGTTAACTTAAACTAACATATATGTGCATGAATATATAAAAATATTATGCCTTCAAAGTTAAGGAGTCACATTAATCTCATGGCTTTAGGTTGCTTTATGTACTGCTAAGAAATGTTATAATGTACTACAATCTGGGGACTTGTGGACAAAGTAATTGTACATGGGTTCTGCCTTATTTTTCTTAATGTTTTTTTGACTGTAAGTTCAATATTTAGGCATCAGCTAGGGGATTTCTTCTGAGAACTCTGTTTATGGGCGATTGTTCTTTCACTGTAACTTTACCTTGTCCTCTTTGCATCATTGTTCTCATAATTAAAAATAAAAAAATTAAAAAATAAAACAATTAACAAAACATAGTTCCAAGTCCTTGTGAAATTCATATTCTAATGAAGTAAGCATTGGACACTAGACAAAACAAAGTATAGAGCACAATCAAAGGTATTAAATACTATAGAAAAAAAATGGTAGGCACAGAAAACCAAAACAGTAGAGACCCCTATGATCTTTATCCCTTGGCATAACACCTTTTTTTGTGGTCAGAACCTCCTTCACCACCTAAGACCTGGCCATATGGCTGCCCTAGGGAATGAATCTAGAACGGATTCCAATATTATGTGCCCATGCACTAGGGCTAGACTTCTTGGAATGTCATTATAAGTCAACTGTCATGCTGAAAAGAAGCCTAAATTTCTGTATTAAGGCAGAAGATACCAACCACACTTGGAGAATGAAGCCCCAAGATCCCAGTGGCATTTTATTATAATTGAACCAGGAATTTCTGGTGGTATAAAGATAGGTGTCCAAGATTGCAGCTAATCCTTCATACTCCCTGCTTTCTCTTTATACATGTGATGTGTCTAGCTTAACTCTCAATTCCAATATTCTAACATTTTACATGCTTACAAAACTAAGTGAAAAATGTAGAATATATTGACTTTATAATGGTGAAGAGAGATGAAGAGATAATGAAAGACAGTAATCTAGTTTACCTCCAATGAACTGGTGTGATTTAGAAGGAATCTTTGATTTTGTTTGGAAAGATAAGGGGGACTTCTCAGACACAAAAATAAAATGTCTTTCTTTTGACCCACCCTACATTTTTTTCTTTGCCTGTTTCAATTTTTATAATAAGTTTAATGCTTAAAAAAGAGGCACAAGGTCATTGCTATGATACATTTTGAAAAATACAAATGTAACTGGAAAAGTAAAATTAAATGCATTTGAAACAAATGTTTATAGATGTGTTTGATAAGCCTGTTTATGCCATATGAAACCCATGTCCTTCCTTTTGTCTGTAGAGCACAATAGCAAACATTCTCTTAATTTCATGGGTTTTCTTTACAATTTGGACATTCAAAATGAAATCATTATGTGCATGAGTATTTAAAAATCTTAGTGTTTCTTTCAATAGTTCTTAGCAAGGTTACCAAATTTTACATGAATAAACATAGGGGACAAGGAAACACTTCAGAGAAATGGGCTGAGGGACAAAGAGAAATGATAGAAATAATTGTTCAAAAAGAGAATGGATAATCACAAATCAGCCCAAGCAGAGTTATTATAATTCTTTCCAATTCCTATTGAAACTGGAATCCAATAGCACTGGAGGGGATAATGTTGAGTGAAATAAGTCAGAAGTATAATAATAAACACTGGTTAGTCTCACATATATGGGACCTAGAAGTAAAGCAAGAAAATAGACAAGTGAAAATGAACCCTTAGATTTTAGAATGGAAGTTAGCAGAAGGGAGAAGAACCAGAGAACTAATATGGAGAAATATTAGTTGATATTTGGTGATTAATGACAAACCAGTCTAAATTGTGTCTTGACAGAATAGTAAAATTAGTCCTCATTTTACATATTCAGTTGATAATTAAAAACTACAAATTTAGGAAAATCAACATAAGGAGAATTTCTTCTTAAGCTCCCTTGTCTCATTGATCAATGACCCATGTTGCTTATTTGTCATCAATAGTATAACAAAATGGGGCCGGAGCGGTGGCACAGAACAGTAAGGTGTCTGCCTTGCCGGCGCTAGCCTAGGATGGACTGTGGTTCAATCTCTTGGCATCCATATGGTCCCCTAAGCCAGGAGCGATTTCTGATGCATAGCCAGGAGTAACCCCTGAGCGTCATCAGGTGTGCCCCCCCCAAATACTATAACAAAATTACTTTTTGAAAAGAAATTTTATTAGGGGATCTACAATATTATCTGTCAAAGCTGTGAGAGAGCTGTGTCTCTATACTCTGCTGTTAGAATATCTGAATGAATTAGAAGGTTATGAAGACCTACACAAATATTGTTGCTTGCTGTACATGTCTTTTATAATATTTTTCAGATCCTGAAGGCCTCTCAGCTTCCAGAACAGTAGAACCACCTTCCTTAGTCAATCCAAAGCAGTATCACCAGAGATCAGGGAGGAAGCTGAAAGATATCTTTAAATGTCATTTCACAGCTCACTCCTGCCACATTCTATTTGTCAAATCAAATTAATAGAGTAGTGTGCATAATTCAACATGCCACAATCCTAAGGGAAATGGGGAAGTGGGTCTGGAGCAGGGCTGCTACAGGAAATAATTCAAATCAGGTTAAAGAGAGATGAAACACTGGTCTGGGGATCTTTTCACCCGGTGGAGCAAGAGAAAAAAAAACAGGCCAGGACTGTGGTATTTATTGAACAGATAGTCCCACCCCCAGAGGTGGAGAACAAGCTAAGGTGAAGAGCCTATTTAGAAGTTCTTTCTGCTCAGGTGGTGTTTTTGACATGTAAAAAGGAAGCCATATTTATTTAGAATTAAAACCAGTTAACCCAAAAGACTAGTCCAGAGTCAAAGAGATATAAAGTGCATCTCCTAAGGAGAGGAAATGCAAAATAGTGAGACATTTGCTCAGCTTATAGGAGTCTACTAATTCAGCCCTCTGCTTTGTCTCATCAAAAATTAGGACCAGAGAGATGGCATAGTAGACTAAAGTACATGCTTTTCACAGTGCAGATTAAGGATTCCCAACACTGTATGGTCCCCTGCACACCACTAGGAGTAACTCCCAATTACTGAGCCTGAAGTTACTCCCAAGCATCACAAGACTAAAATGATTTTCAAATTCTAAAACAATAAAGGAAATCATCCATCATTACCTGGTGAATTCTCAAGGACTCTCACTACCTGGTGAAATTTTCAATGACTCTATGTCTGAGGAAATGGTGTCTACAATAAGTGAATGATCAATAAAGAAGCATAAGGATATGGTAGATATGGAAATGACACCATAAAAATTTATAATAATTTCTGGAAAATTAAGTATAATTTTGGGAACTGTCTCATTTCAAAGGGAAAATAAAAATTCCTAACAAATACTTTCCCAGATTTTTTTTGATCAAGTTGGTTATTGCTAATAACCAATCAATACTATTTATAATGGTCTATTTCTATAACATAATTTTTTCTAAAATTTCTTTTTGGTAACAATGTGTTTCTCATGCTTTTTTATTTTGGGAGTGGAAGTTGAGATTGGGCTCCCAAGCAATACTCAAAAGGCCAATGGACCCTCTCAGTGATCTGAACAATTTGAAAGAGGGCCCAACAAACTTTATTCCTGCTCTGCTGCACCCATCACCCATAATTGCTCCTTCACCAATGGCCCTGATTCATCAGTTATCTATGGATCTGCACAGAGAAGCCAAACTGAACAAATTTCCAGGTATGCCAGTATTTGGGCTGACCACCAGGACTGTTTTGGATTCAATACAGGCACCCTTCCCCTGCCTGTACTTCCAGAAGACCTGGAAGACAAAATCATGTCACACAAAAGCTACAATATTAGCAATAGTGCTTGGAATTCCTAGACAATTCCAGTTTTTTTTTTAATACTGTCACTCCTGTAGAAACACATCAACTTAGATGCCAATGTATATCTGAAACCACCTACTATTCAAAGCGAAAAAGAAGTAACAGAATCATCAACTAGCAACAAGAACTTACTAAGCCTTCTGGCAATGACGGAATGACCTCATTGCAAGATACAATCATTTTCACAAAATTTCTTTCTTTTTTTTTCTTTTTTGTTTTTGTTTTTTGGGCCACACCCGGTGACGCTCAAGTGTTACTCCTGGCTATGCGCTCAGAAATTGCTCCTGGTTTGGGGGATCATATGGGACGCTGGTGTATCGAATCACAGTCTGTCCTAGGCTAGTGCTGGCAAGGCAGCATTTTCACAAATTTTCTTTATTGCTGTACTTTTCTTTCTTTTTTCTTTCTTATTCTCTTTTCTTCTCTTCTCTTTTCTTTGCTCCACTTACCTGGAAACAAATGTATTGTGATCAACTATGTTAACTATATGATACATGATCTTTAAAAAAAAGTAATTTGGGCCCGGAGAGATAGCACAACGGCATTTGCCTTGCAAGCAGCCGATCCAGGACCAAAGGTGGTTGGTTCGAATCCCGGTGTCCCATATGGTCCCCCGTGCCTGCCAGGAGCTATTTCTGAGCAGACAGCCAGGAGTAACCCTGAGCACCGCCGGGTGTGGCCCAAAAACCAAAAAAAAAAAAAAAAAAAAGTAATTTAAATTAAAGAAAATAAGAGTACTGCTTTGTTCCTGCAGTGCCAGAGACTACCCAGGTCTTACTTGACAGTGCTAATGCTGCTCCAGGCAGGGTTGTACCTGGCAATACTGTCGGGACCATAAAGACACAGGGGATCAAAGTTGGTTGACTTTGCATTGCAAAGCATGCATATGAACCCTTGTACTTATCTTACCACTCGCTCCTGTTTTAGTAAATAAATTCTTCTTTGTCTCTTAAAAAAAAAAAGGCATAGAGACTCTGGAATAATTATATCACATGTATTTGTGTAAGTAAGCCTTAATCCTTTTTCTTTGAAAATGAAAACTAACAGCTGTCAGCCATGAAGTTCCTTTCAAAGCATCATATGATTTGGTGGACTCTGCCAGATTATGTTTGTTTTGCCTTTGAGCAAGAAGAGCTCTACATATGTTCTCAAGCTCAGTATACAAGTTATTTATAAAGGACACTCTAGGAATATTCCTCTACAATGTGTCTAATCCCAATTCAAAGAAAATACTGTAATTATTGATTTATCCCATATATAGTAAAAACCAAAAATTATTCATAGTAATGACCAGATAGTTGTAGCCAAGCCCCTTAAGAAATCAAAATAGGGACCAGAGAGATAGCATGGAGGTAAGGCATTCACCTTGCACACAGAAGGACGGTGGTTCAAATCCCGGCATCCCATATGGTCCCCTGAGCCTGCCAGGAGCAATTTCTGAGCATGGAGCCAGGAGTAACCCCTGAGCGCAGCCGGGTGTGACCCAAAAACCAAAAATAAATAAATAAATAAATAAAATAAAAATATTTTAAATCATTTCAATATTATATATCCTTAGAGTAACCCTAAATATATGATGTGGGGAGCAATAGAAAAGAGATTACAAAACTGTATCCCAAATCTAGTGCTTTTATCTAAAATAAATCAGAGCTTCAAAAATTAAGAAGAATAATAAAGCAGGTAGGGTGTTTGCCTTGCATCTACCAGTGCAAGTTTGGTCTCGAGCACCCCATATGGTCCCCTAAGCCTGCCAGTAGTGATTCTGAGTGCAGAGCTAAGTGTTATCCCTGAGTTAAAGATGTCTGGGCAGCTGAGCAGAGATTCTAGTTTGGTAAATCTTGTCATAAAGTGTAATAAATCTTGTTCTATTGAGATTGTATTGCTTTCTATTTCTTCTGAAATTGAACTGGCCTTCAGATTTGCTTTAATCAGTAGGGTGGCAGGAAAAGTAATATAAATACCTGCTTCTTGGTCTTAGAAAACTTTATTCCCAGCACCACAAATGGTCTGAGTACTACCAAGACTGACCCTGAACATAGCTAGCTGTGGCTCCCAAATCAAAGGAAATAAAAAAGCCTTTGCACTTCTGCATTTATGTTTCTGGAAAACTGTTCTAGAATTGTCCTGTGTGGAAGTTCATGTAACCTAAGACAGGCCTTTCTAGACTGTTTCTATTCATGAATTCTTTTTCACCCCCCCCAAAATAATTTACATTTTTCTGGGTCTATACATATAAAATTGGTATCATATTTATTGGTACTTCCAGTAAATCATGAATAAAACTATTTTAAAACGGCTCCCACATTCAGTCACATAGCCCCATATGGTGCTGCAATTTCATTTAAGAAATGAGGCCTACAAAAACTCCAATCAGAAAAGACACCTCCTTATGTTCACTGTAGTGCTATTTACAGTATCCAAAATCTAGAAACAACCTGTTCAAGAACAGGTGACTAGATAAAGCAACTATGATATACAGGTACAATTAAATATTGAGTTCTTAGAAAGATAAAATCATGCAAGTTACTACTAAATGATGGAACAAATGGGTACTGAAAGTATCATGCTGAGTGACATTAGTCAGAAGAAGAGATAGATGTAGAATTAACTTTATTGGAGTTATATAAATAAGCATAGTAATGGAATAATAAAAAACTAAAGACAACAGAATCTAATAACTGGTCCATAGAACTGAGCAAACTGTTGCAGTGAGATATAGGTTAAGAGTAGGGGGGAAATGTGAAGGGGGTTATGGGAGTGGGGGCTTGAAATAATGTCAGAAGAATATGGACACACTTGTGGGGCATGTGGTGTTGGAATGGTGTATACATGAAACTTTATCATTGTAAATTACAAATTATGATGAGACTTTAAAGATATTTTTATCTCTCCAAACAATTCTTGGTTGTATTATGGCTTTTTTCCTTTGATATTTTATTATTTTTATAAATAGAACCCTTAATTGTATCACTGTGAGAAAATTACAAAGTTGTTCATAATTGAGTTTCAGTCAAACAATGTCCAGCACACCTCACTACGCATTTCCCACCACCAATGTACCCAATTTCTCTCCAGTCCTCCTCTTCCCTGACTGTCTCTGTGTAGATATTTTTCTTGCGTGTATTTCTTCCTTTTTTCCTTTTAAACACTTATTTGCAATCTCTTACTGAATATTTGTAATATTGTTACTGTATATGACTTTATCTTCATTCAGCAGGTAGACCTTGTCCAGAGTGGTAGTTCCAACTATCATTGTCATAGTGGTCCCTTCTCTACCCTAACTGTACTCCTCTGATATTTGTGGCAAGATTCCTACCATGGACTGGTCCCCTTGGCCCTTATCTCTATTGCCTTTGAGTATTATTACCATACTATTTTTTATAGCCTACGAATGAGTATGATCACTCTATGTCCTTCCCTCTTCCTCTGACTCATTTTTGCTCAGCATTATGACTTACAGCCAAGGAGTTCTATTAAAAAATGCCAAACTAAGAAGCATTCTGAAAGATGCTACTCTTTTACTAAGACAAAAATAATAATGTTAAAAGCAAGAGCACAGCAGTAGGGCATTTGCCTTGCATGCAACCAACCCAGGACAGGCCTGGGTTTAACCCCCAGCATCCCATATTGTTCCCCAAGCCTTCAAGAAGCAATTTCTGATTGCAGAGCCAGAATTAATCCCTGAGTGCCACTGGCTATGGCCCCAAAACAAAATAATAATAATAATAATAATAATAATAATAGTAATGTTACAACATGACAGAGTCATCAATATGTCTAAGTGTTTCCAAGGTACTGGGAGTAAAATATATCAACCTGTTCTCATTCTTCTCTACTCAAAGAAAAGGGAAATTTCTCTCCTGGAAACAAATTCACTAATTATCCTATGTCTGAAAAAGTAAATGAGAATAACACAATCAAACAAATATCCAATGTGGTTTCAAGTTCAGCTTAAAAACTCAGAAGAAATGAACAAAGCTGGTTCTGGAGTATAGTACCTGAACATGGGCCACTGTCATCTAGTCAGAGTATTAGTGGTGGTTAAAATGAGAGCAAATATTTCCAGAAAACAACCACTGATTACTTAGTTTTTTACTCCTTTAGGAAAAATGTAAATCACAATTCCTTTCTTCTACCAAAATCACAACTTCCTCCATAGAGCCTCAATCATCCTCAATAGATTTTACTTAAACTTACCTTTCTAAAACCAGTGATAACTGTTTAGCTTTTGTTTCCTTTCTTTGAGTATTTGGGGGTGGGGATTGCAACAGTGGGGAGCACATCTGGTGTTGGTCAGAAACACATACTAGCTCTATGCTCAGGAATGAATCCTGTGGGGTTCAGAGGGCTGTATGCAAGGGATTGTGAGGGACTGATCTGAGATCAGACTAGGCAAGTGCTTTCAGTTTTCTGCTGTTTTTTTCTGAAGCATACTTTCATTGGCAAGGGATTTTAATTGAATCTGAGAAGGTAAAATAGAAAAAAAATTGTGTTACAATGGTATGGCTTTTTCACAAAGAAAGTTTTCAAAGTTTTCATTGGCCACTCACTTTTGAATCTTGGATCTCATCTTTAGAACCAGCATGGCTTTAACTCCAGACCAGGAATGTACTTCTACCAGGGAAGGCCCTAATGCTGAGCTGCATTGACTTGCTCTAGAGTGGGCTTATATGAAACCCTGACTACTTGGTTACAGCAACAGCCTGCTTTTCTTTTTTTTTTTTTTTTTTTTTTTTGGTTTTTTGGGCCACACCCGGCGGTGCTCAGTGGTGACTCCTGGCTGTCTGCTCAGAAATAGCTCCTGGCAGGCACGGGGGACCATATGGGACACCGGGATTCGAACCAACCACGTTTGGTCCTGGATTGGCTGCTTGCGAGGCAAACGCCGCTGTGCTATCTCTCCGGGCCCAACAGCCTGCTTTCAATGCAGGGTTCTTTGCATTACCATCAAATGGTGAGATGAAACCAAAAGATACTCCTTGTCACCCTGACTTCAACATAGGATCTGGACAAATCCAGGATCTCTAACCACAGAAATCTGACCATGACAACAGTGATTGTGATTATTGGGACCACACAGAATGACTTTGGGATTGGACAGCTTAGTATGCCTGGAGCCTATAGTTGGTTTTATGCCAGGATGCTCATAGGTAAGTTTTACCTGTTTTTAGGCCAAAGGTTTTTTTCTTTTTATTTTCCCCATATTTTGCTGTCTATGAAAAACAAACAAACAAATAAGGAAACAAACAAAAATCCTGCCATGCACAACCTTTTTGTTTTATTTATTGTATTTTTATCTCTTATCTTTAAGTCTGGGCCCTCACCTTTAACATAGAACTTTGAAACATGGATTACTTTATTTTACCATGTATTCCCTCACTTTTCTATAAAATTAAGAGGAAAGGAACAAAGAAAGGTTGAGGGCCAGAGACCAAGTGGTCTCGGATACCTTGGCATGGAAATAAATAAGGACAAAATTAAATATTCAAGCCAACGTCAGCATAATAGAATCAAGGGACCTAAACTTTAACAATCTAAACTTAAGGGGCCTGGGCCTGTTATACTGGCAGGCCAGGGGGCAAAAGGTAGTGATGTAGGATGTACTCTGGGTCCATTTAGGGAGGGAGGTTGACACTGGTGGTGTGAATGGCCCTGTCTCATTGTGTATCTGAAATTCAGCTATGAAGGACTCTGTAAATCACAATTGTTCCAATAAAATAAAAAAAATTTAAAAAAACTGAATTTTAATACAGATAACAACTCTAACAGTATATAATTATAAGCTAATAGATAATCCTTAGTTAGTCCTAGAGTGCTGGAACTACTCAAAACTCAATGTACAATTCTGAAGTTGAGTGGCTTTAGTCTCAGTAAATATATAAGAATTTTATAAGAATAAAATTTTTTCATTTAGAGTTCAGTTTCTTGCCCTAGTTTTCCCTATTCCACAGCCAAAGGGTCTGGGATGAGATACTAAATAAATTTGTAATGAACTTCCTAAGTGAATCTTGGGCTGTTGTTGTTGTTTTTCTGGGATTTGTTTTCAGAAAGCACTGGAAGTGTTTAAAAACATTGGAGTAGTTTGAACCAGTCCTGTCTCTGCCCTTCATTTCTACTGCCTTTGAGCATATTTATCTCTCTTCAATCTCAGAATCTTCACCAAGAGATTCAGGAACCTCACCAATATTATCTTTGTTTGTAGAACTGCTATAGCACAGCCAAAAAAATTGTGATTTAAACACTAAGCATATTGTCTCAATTCTACCAGTCCCAGATCAAAGTGCTGATCTTCTTTTAAGATAGAACAACAAGTTCATGCCTCCAGAACTACTGAAGTAGACGTCCACGCTTCTTCAATGGCCATTTTTCTACAATAGCCTTGTTACCAAATTAAGCCACATACTGAATCCAGAGGGTGAGGGCTTCCACAAATATATTTCTGAGTAATAGTTCTTGGGTTTGGGGTTTTGGGGGTTTGGGGTTTTTTGTTTTGTTTTGTATCTTGGTTTGGGGATCACACCCTACACCCATTGACGCTCAGGGGTTACTCCTGACTATACGCTCAGAAATCTTTCCTGGCTTGGGGTTCGTCCTGGGTCAGCTGCATGCAAGGCAAACGTTCCACCTCTGTGCTATCTATCCGGCCCCTAGATCTTGTTACTTCATCTCATTGTCTCTCACAATGAGGATGTCTGTATTTTTTTCATCCAAGACTATGATATATAAATAAATATTATTTAATCCTGTAAAAATCTTTTTATATTAAAAAGACTAATGATCCTGGTTTTTTTCTATATTTTATCAAATATAAGAAAATA
This sequence comes from Suncus etruscus, assembly GCF_024139225.1. NCBI lineage: Eukaryota > Metazoa > Chordata > Mammalia > Eulipotyphla > Soricidae > Suncus > Suncus etruscus. Next base: position 26,084,724 of record NC_064849.1, read on the forward strand.
TTACCATTAGGCGCCTCCCAGTATTGCACTCAGGGTCTGAAAGCCTCTAGAAAGAACAACTGCTGTGAAGCTTTCTTTAGTTTTATAAGACAATTTAATTTTTAGTGCTCTTTTTAATTGTATTACTTAAGCCCCAGGATACTTGGTCTTTTCTAATCTTTTGCCTATTGTACAGGGATTTTCCCACTGTTTCAAGGTTTTATTTTCTTATTTATAGCTCAGCTAATAGAATTGCTGAATCTCTTAGAAATTAAAGTAATTTAAAGAGTTTATTGTTTAACATAGTAATTAAATTCCCCTTGTCTTTCCATAATGCAATATCCTTTACAATAAGAAGCTCCCCCACCATTAAAAACTAAGTGGATTTGGGAAAGAGCATTCTCAAAATAAGTGTCTACTCTTATTATCTTTCAACAAATTGCACACTTTGTTGATTATATGCTGAAAATCTAACTCTTATCAAAGAGGATATATAAATACGAAGGTAGTTGCTTAGTTATTAACCCTTTAGTAACTTTGAGTCTAAAAATTTAGACTCAACCATTTTTGTCTGCTAGGGCCAGGAACAAATAACTACATATGATATTTTAGTTTTTCATCAAGATATAAAATTTTTTGTTGATTTCTTAAGGGTCAGTCAGGCTCTGATCTACACAATTCCAAAATATATTCCCCAAATTCCTTCAAAATTATATTGAAGTCAATAGTAAAGAGATGAATAAAATGTAGTATGAATTGCAGTTTAGCAACTTCTCCCTGTGTTAATTAACCCTTACTCATAAACTTAAGAAAGAGAAATAATAATCTCATTTTGCCTTTATGGCATATATTAAAGGTGACTCAAGCAGTTGAATATGATCTTTAAAGTTTGTTGTTTTCTCTTTTTAAACAGAGACCCGACCCTAGAGCTGAAGAGGGAGTGCCATGGTTGAGATGTCTTTTATGCTGCCAACTCGGTTTCATCCCTGGAACCACCTGGTCTCCCCTAAGCATTACCAGTGGCAAACAAGAAGCTCTTGAGTATAATTGACGTAATCTAGGGCACTGTTGGGCCCACATAGCTCCACTTCCTTGCACTGACACACTGGGCCAAAATTTCTAAGGATCACAGTAAGCCTTTCCCCGACCCTGAGCTACCTGAGAGATGCCATATATAATTTAATTAAATTTTTAAATAATAATAATAAAACACGGACTCTAAAGACCATTAGATTTTTGCATCCTTTTATGAAGTATATATTGTTTCCTGACAAGCATCCACTTCTTTCTCCAAAAATCAGCCCTGATCTTTCAGGAAACTATTCCTCTCCCAACATTTTTGAGCTAATACCATCCCCCACTAAGCCCTTGACTATAATGTAAGCATTTTGCCAATTTTCATCTTATTTCACTTATTTCCCATTTGTAAATAAATGAAACATAATCCCCCAAGATTTTTACTAGATTGATGAACAATGAGATATAAATTTCTTGGCATTAGCAAAAAATTTTGGCAAGTAAGGAGCAAAGCTACTGTTGTGAAAAGACTATTCAGTAGTCTTACAATAGTCTAATAAAATCATTAACTCAAGTGTCCAAAATAAGCATGCTCTAGAAGCCATGTGACTTAATAAATCAGCTCATCTTTGTTCCCTCACAGACTCAGATCTGTATCCACAGAAGCTGACTTTGAAATACAGTTTGATTCAAGGATTGATGTAGAGACAACTAGTAAAAGAAGGAAGAAAATTGAACAGGAAGTGGAGGATGCCAGCAAATTTGACCCTGCAGAGCTCTCCGGAGACTGGGTTCAACCTCAGAATTGTTCTCACTAGAGGCAAGAAACTGGGTCTTTGTTTCCAGAAAGCATTAATTCTGCGTCTGGAAAAACTCAGAAGAAGAATCATAATTTTGGAATGGGAAAGAATATTTAGGAGGGGATTAAAAAATAATAAAAGGAATACAAAATGTATAAGCAGTATCTTCATAGGATCAATTTTCCATTCCCAGTTACTCTTAGTAACTTTCAGAAGCCATCTGTAAATTCAAACTTAAGAGAATATGGAAGAAGACTATAACACAAACTTTTCAATCATAGTTCTTAATTTTCATCACTTTAGCATCTAATTTTCATCAATACCTCCAAAAATATCTACATTCCAAACATATTGAAATTACCACTACCAATCAGGTTTTAGGTAATCCATAGAATTATTACAGAAAAAAAAGAAAAAAAAAGTCCTCCATTGTCAGCTCCTCTGGCTATTCAATTAAAGAATTTAGAAAATTCATTTGATATCCTCCAGATTCCTTGGCTTCAATTCATAACATTCATCCGTGGCTTCCAATTATTTACAAATGTTTCGTGTTTTTTGAGTCACACCCAATTTACACATGGCTCTGTGCTCAGGGATCGGTCAGGAAGTCTAACCCAGGTAGACCATCTGAAAGGCAAATGCCCTATATGCTGTATTATCACTGTGGCCCCTCAAATCTAATTTATGAAAAAATATTATCTTTACCTTGACTTTTGATTCCATAGTAGATCTGCAAAAGCACATTTCAGATAATCATAATGCATTTGCATTCATCGTACATATCAAAAATTTGAGTGTATTTAACCCATAATCATGCTTAACAATGAACTGGTTAGAATATACAAAATATGTATACTTGTATCTTTATATGTATATAAAGATGCATATCTTTGTATGTATACTTATATTTTATATGCATTTATATTTATATAGATGTTAATCTTCTAGAAACATTAAATAATGTTTCAAATTTTATATCAACTGCCATGTTGCATTTGGTCATATATATTTGGATGCTATTGAACAGTATTTAAAATCATCTTCCTACACAGAATTTTTTATGGTTCAAATAATTTTATTTCTCTCTCTATTATCAATTCATGAAACTCAGAAAGTATGTCTATATCTTTGATTGAGAAAAAAATTTTCTAATATCAACATATACTTCAATCACTGAAATATACTGACAAGTTACAACTTATTGAATTCATGCTACTGAGCCCATGAATCATTTTACTACCAACTTATAACACTCTATATGAGAAACAATAGGAAAAAAATTTTCTGGGAACATCTCCAAATATGTCAAAGACCTTTTATCCTTTTAGTTACCAAAGAGCACATCCTCCCCACTTCAGTGAAGAGCCAGTTTTCAATTTTCAGTCTCTACTACAGAGAATCAGGCACATATGGTGGGGGTTGAAATAAAGAGAGTAAACTAAAAGCAATTCATGTTTCTTCTTTTAAAAAGCTTTTCTCTAGACATATCCTCCTTGAGTGAAAGGAGGCAAGTAGACATTGATTACAGTTCTTGAAAGAGAGGAGAGATGTTTGTAGGGATTGTAGAGTGGATATCAAATTATTCTCAGGTACCACTCACCATTCTTTTGACAAATAATTGAGCATGGCTTCTCAAAGAAGTTGATCCTAAGATTGGGATCTCACATGGCCTATAGAAATAAACTTTTTAAACAATTGATCAAGATGATTATGTTCAGACTTACCAAGCAATTCTGGGAGATTGTTGGGGATATTTCTGGCAATACTCACCCAACATGCTCAATTCTTCCAATACTTGAGCCCACAATTCTAATGCTGACAAGCCTCATAGTTCTGTGAGACAGAGGGAGGTGGAAGTATTCCTATCTCAGGGCCTCAGACATGCAAGCCATTTCAGCCCTTTGTACTATCTTCCTGTTGCAATTTACTAGGGAATTTTTCCTAGAAAAAAAATCATGTTAATTCCCAAATATAAATGCCATCTTTCTTTTAAAATATCTATTTTGTATACATTTTCACAGGTTTTTATGTTAATATCATAAAGTATCATTTGGTTTTGGTCCATAAAAGAAGGTGCGGAGGTAACTTCTGGCTCTGAGCACAGAAATTACTTCTGGTGTTGCTTGGGAGACCATATGGATACCAGGGATCAAACCTAGGTTAGTTGCATACAAGGCAAATGCCCTGTTCACTATACCATCACTCTGGCCTGCTATCATAGTATTATTAAAAGAAAAATCAATTGTTATAATATTTAGCTTCTGGTCAGTTAGAAGGCATTCCTGTTTGGTTTTATGATATTGTAATATGCTTTAATATTTTTTGCAAATTAATACTCTTAATGTTAGTACTTATTTCACCTCTCCACTGTTCCATACCAAACTGTTCTCCCGTGATTTGTTTACTCTCATTAATTTCTCCATCTTAATTTTCTTTATTTAATTTTTTTTTGGTTTTTGGTTTTTGGGCCACACCAAGTGACACTAAGAGGTTACTCCTGGCTCTGTGCTCAGAAATCATTCCTGACAGGCTCAGGGACCATATGGGATGCTGGGAATCAAACCAGAGTCCTTCCAGGGTCGGCCTCGTACAAGAGAAATGCCCTACCACTGTGCTATCACTCAGGCCCCTCCACCTTAATTTTCTGCCTCCCTCACCACCACTAAGCAAATATGAATAAGTTCCTCCATGTTCAAGGGAAAATTTTAAGTTTAATGCATTTATTGGGGCACAATGGTTTATAATGTTGTTCAGTATAGAATTTCAGGCACATAGCATTCCAACACCAATCCCCTACCAGTATCAACTTCCCTTCATCAATGATCCCAGATGTCCACCCATCTACCAGTCTATTTCCTTAATAGGCTAATTTTCAAGTTTGGTAATTATAATTTGTGTCTTTTGCTTACAAAATTTCAAATTTTCTTCCCATTTTTTGGCTTCATCTAAAATGTTTATACATTATAATTTTTAATATATAACCTATAGCTACATATAATATAAACTTATACATTACTTTATTCCTATTTGTTGACCAGAGCCAGATGTCACTGGGTTTATATTTGCCATTTTATGGTGTGGTCCAGAAAGACTATCATTTTATTTTAATTACTATAGCTCTGAAGGAGCTGTTCTAAGCACGGTGCTGAATTGATAAAACCTATTTCTAAGGGAGTTGTATTGATATTCCTGATTCTAAGAGCACTGCAATGTATTCATCAAACTGCAATTTGTCAGGTTATTCTTGTGTCTCTTAAACTAATAGCCACATGAAAATTAATGTCCAAGCATCTTGCAGTTATAGGCAAACCTCAAGAGAAACACTGCTGACCCATGGGTTCAAGAACAGCTGCAAGGAGGCTCATATTTAAAAGTCCTACTCTAGCATACCCTATGAAATAAATGTCCTTGCAGCATAAAACATTCTGAACTGATACAAATGCTGTTCTCCATCATGAAAACTAGTCATAAGGTTGTACTTCGTTGTTATTAATCTCCTTATCTTACCGCTTGTCCAAGGGTATACAATAAAATGAAAGATTTATTTTTACATTTAGGGGATGTCCGTGGTACATTATCAGTTTAAATCATTGTTTGATTACTAGTCAATCTCACATGGAATACCTAGATTGAATAGGTCTTAGAGAACATATAATATGCAGCATGTTGCAGAGAGATAGTGTATGTTTGCTTACTAGGCTCGACTTATTTCCAAATGTGTCTCAGTTCTTTCATAAGAGTTAAATATGATATCTAGAACTATTATCTATCCCTTCTTTTCTAAAAGTAACCACATCAGAATACAATCTGTTATATTTTCTGTTTTATTTTCAAATGTTTAGCAAATTCTAAGGAATTTCATGACAAATAAAAGAAAACTATGTATACAAACACCAGGTTCATTACTAATGTAATCCACATTCTTTAATATCAAAAAATCTTGACATTTATGAATGATATTTTCCTTTATAATACTCTGTGATTTTAAAATGTAATGTTAAAAATATTTGTCCACATATATTTAAGTTAGAATGATAATTTCCTATAAATATGCATCTTGTTCAATTCGAAACAGTGTAAAATATTTCAGTGTTTAACCAAAGAAGACTTACTTCTTAGTTATCTACTTCTATGTCCAGTGTTTTAAGTGCTATGTCTTTCAAGTCAATATCACTTCCTATCTTTAGACTCTCAGACTTGTACTTTACTGATGCTATTACTCTTGTTTAGTGATTTTGTGCCTTACTAGGGAATTTATGGTACTTGAAAGAGCTTCCTGCTAGGATCCAAGCAGCTTTGAGCTCATCTTCTATGAAAAACTAAAAGGCCATTCAGAAATAAAAACATCTTGGGACCAGAATGATAGCACAGCAGGTTAAGTGCTTGCCTTGCATGTGACCAACCAGGGTTCAATTCCCATATGGTCTCTGAAGCACTGCTAGGAATAATTCTTGAGTACAGAACCAAGTGTAACCTCAATCATTGTTGTATATGGCTCCCCCAAAACAAAAACAAACAAAAAAAAAGATTTGTTTTTCTCTAAAAACAAATAACACTAAGTGATATTGACGATAAATCTTCATTACTTATTTATTACTGATTTAATATGGCATTATACATACAAAATATAAAAATACTTCAACATTTGATTGACAGCTTGACTTAGTAGGCATAGATTATATTGCTTTGAAAATGACTGCCCAATGATGTATGCTTTTTTTAAAATGGTGTATCAATCCATCAACTTATTTGAAACAAAAAATTTTCTCCCCTCCCAGTTCCTGTGACATTATTGAGAGAACTGAGAATCACATACAGGTTTGATTGCAGTAAAATGTGTCACAGATCCTATCAAACTAATCCAACAGCCCTGGCAGGTGAGGCTGATCACAGAAAAAAGAGATAAACATTTCATACTCAGACATTTCAAACTTCAGGTTTGCTTGAACATATTGAGCACACCAGTATGCCATTTACTTGTATTATATTGCTTCCATACGATGGTTCCCAACAAGTCAGCCATTGTTTAAGTTGACAAAGACATTAAGGACACTTAGTTAGCACATCAACATTCAATGACTACATGGAAAGCAATGGCTGGGCTGTTTTGCAGAGCCAATCAGAAAGCACTCTTGAAGCTGAGATTAAGGTCTTGGCAGTTTCCTATTCCATTTTTGCTCATGGTTGCCCTCACTTCCAGAAAACCCTACTTTATCCTATTCTTTCAGTTCTGCAGTTTTTCTACCCATTTACATTCTAAGTCAGAAACTGTTCTTGCCCTGGGGGCTATCCTAAACTTGAAGTGAAAATTAGAGGGACAATTTAACACAACTGTGAAGAGGAGATTGCACGCTGGTGTAATACTGAGTTTCTGAGACCACACTCTGATCATACAATAAGCCAAGCCTAGCTCCTGTACTGGCAAGGCATGTGCTTTCACCACCAAGTCATCCCCAAACCCTGAAAAAAATTTAAAATACTGAATATGTAGCATTTTTAAAGTGCTTTAGATCTTTAGTGATAAAAGAGAACTACATACACATCTTCTGGTGGTGAAGGGCCAGCAAAGTCTATCAGTGAAAACTTAGATGTGAGGCCCTGAGTTCAGTTCCCAACATCAAACATCTTTTTTTTTTTTGAGTGACACTTCCATATGAAGCAAATTTTGCATTAAAATATTCTGCTTGAGAGGGGCTGGGCTAGAGTACAGAGGTAGGGCATTTGTCTTGCACGCAGATGACCTGAGATGGAGCCTGGTTCAATCCCCACCATCCCATGTGGTCCCCAAGCCTGCCAAGAGAGATTTCTGAGTGCAGAGCCAGGAGTAACCTCAGAGCACTACCAGATGTGGCCCAAAATCCCCAAAAAAATCTGCTTGAAATTGCACACCAGTTTTAACCTAGTCAAACATTTCTCAACATATCATTTATTTGCCACTGGAATAGTATTTTTAAAGAATTTCTCCTGTATTCTGCTCAAGTAACCACAGCTGAGGCCAGATCTTTCTCATCTTTTAAGTACATGGACCTTATCATTTTTTTTGCAAGATATTAGAAGCATGCAGTACAGCAGAAGTACACATAACTATTAGTGGACCTGATATTTCCACACATTCTAGCCTCTCTTGACAAACCACATTATGAATGTAAAATTAAAGCAATCACTCCCTCCCGTGGCAGTGATGCGATTAAATAGAAATACTCCATCACTTGGTGATTGACCACTATCTCTTTTGTTCTCTTTCTTGAACTCTCTGCTTTGATTTGCCCTTAAAGATTTGCTAACTTTTTAAAATTACTATGCTGGAGAAGAGAGAAGGTAAGTTGAGTCACCTAGTTACCTGAAATATACTAATTTGCCCCATGTGGTATATAGTCCCTTCCTCTCTACAGAACTGAAAATATATCCATCAAGTTAGGAAGTTTGGAGGCAAGGGAGATAACTAAAAAAAAAAAAAAAAAAAAAAAAACAGGGGCACATGCTTGGCATCAAAGAGTTGAGTTTCCACCCTCGAAACACCACTAGTAGGCCATGGTATTGCTGAGTGTTAACAAAAGAAAGAAGAAAGAACTCCAATTCTCTATGAGTAAATGGGAATCTCCTCTGCAGAAATTTGCTTTGCTTAGTCTCTTGTTCGTTTGACCTCTAGAGGGCGATCCTTCCTAATTTTCAAAGGATCTGGCACTGTGGGGGAGAGGGAAAACTTGTGAAATCCTTGGGAGGTGTTAGCTTGTGAAAACTGGTGAGGAGAAATCATTTCTACTTTGTTTCTTGTGACACACTCAGCACCCAACTTTTTCATTTTTTACACTGATTCTTTTTTTTATTTTTACATTCTCTCTTTCACCTCTACCTACCTTGGTACCATGAATTAAATAAGCCTGGAAATCTCCTTCTGTGTATATAAACAATGCCCTCTTCCTTGTGTCATTTTGCTTCTCAGAACCAAAACAGTAATAGTTTTCTTTGCTTGTGTCATCTGGTATTTTTTTATTCCCTCCCCCACTAGCTCTTTTACCTCATTGATCTTGAGATGAATGGAATCTCGCACTCATCCAGTTGTAGTGCCCACATATCCGTAACTCTAGTGCTCAGTGGTAGCTATCGTGCTTGAACTCTCACCAAGATTTGTGCTTTTTCCATTGTGGTGCTTGTACTTGCGCCTGTCAGAACCTGCACTCTTAGTAGAAACAAACAAGTTACAATTGGTGCTTGCCAGAGGTCACATTTCTTGATCTCAAAATTCACGATATTTTTTATTAGTTTTAGTGCTTTCCAGAGGTCACTTCCTTTTTGGTGGTGCTTGCATACAACCCAGAAATAGTAAGGCTGGAAAATCACTTGCAGTACCAGAAATCATAAACAGCAGAGCTGCCAGGATTACGTTCAGCGTATGTAGGAACCAGGGATTTTTTTTTAACTCAATAACCCTAAGGATGCAAGCTAGGTGCTCCATTATGCTATTCCGCTGGGCCATTACTGTTTTTAAAAGTAAAAATGTGCCACTTTGTAAATGATAAAAAGAACCGGCAATGGTGGAGTCATACGATACATCATTTTCCTAGCTCTTGTCAAATTTCTTAAAGAGTCAAATAATTCCCTAAGAGTCACTTTATTTCTTGGCAGCGTAGCCAGAATTTAATCTCACAGATTTTTTTAATTGCTTTATTTAAGCACTATGGTTACAGAATTGTTCATAGATGGGTTTCAGTCATCGAATGTACACCACCCTTCACCACTGCACCCTTCCTGCAATCAATGTTTCCCATTCTCCTCCCATGCCCTCACCCCCACCTGTCTCTGGGGCAAGCATTTTGCTTCTCTTTCTCTCTGTTTCTCTGTCTTTCTGAGACAGTGCTTTGCACTAATGTTAATGAAAGGGGTGTCATGCATGTCACTTTGTCCCCTTTCAGCACCCAATTACTATCCAGAGGGATCAGTTCCAACTGTCATTGACATAGTACCCTTCTTTATTCTGACTGCACTCTATGCTCTTTTTGGTAAGCTTCCTACCCTGGGCTGGACTTCCTGACCCTTTTCTCTATTGCCTTTGGATATTATTACCATATTGTCTTTTATTTTTCTTACACCCCACAAATAATAATCTCACAGATTTTAAATGTTTTTTCTTTTAATATTTTCTTGTTAAACCGTTCCCTATCGTTAATGTTGCAAAAAACTGAGGACCCATTTTTGCAGAGCATTTATGTGCCAGATGGAATTATGTCATTTAATCCTTACAAAAACTCAATAATGTGTTATTATCGACTTGAAAAATGGAAAACTAAGGTTTAGAATATTTCATTAGAATTAAAACGTTGATGGTGAAGGGACAACAATAGGCTCTGAGCTCAGAGATCAATCCTGGTGGGCTCAGAGGACCATGGGGCTGTAATATTGCTTCAGTTCAACATTTTGAGCAATTTTTGTCTAATACAAAGAATAATTATTGCTACCTCATCAGCCTACAAAGATTGGTCCAAATTTGTCTTAAATCTACATATTTTTCTGTACTCTTCCTGTAAAATTAAGAAGGAAATGTTAAAAAAAAAAAAAAAAAAGAGTTAGGGGCCCGGAAAGATAGCACAGGGGCGTTTGCCTTGCAAGCAGCTGATCCAGGACCAAAGGTGGTTGGTTTGAATCCTGGTGTCCCATATGGTCCCCCATGCCTGCCAGGAGCTATTTCTGAGCAGACAGCCAGGAGTAACCCCTAAGCACTGCCGGGTGTGGCCCAAAAACAAACAAACAAAAAAAAAAGTTTGGTATTTTAGCATTGTCCCAACTGCTGATTTGAAACTGTTAACTGTTAGTCATAGAAACCATCCTGGACATCCCCATTGTAGATTTGTTTGTTTTATTTAGTCACCATGAGGCTACAAAGTTATTCATGATTGGGTTTCAGGCATACAATGTTTCAACATCAATTTCTTCACTAATGTTCAGCCTCAACCAAGGCCTCCCTCTTCCCTCAAGCATTTGCCTCCCACCCTCCCCACCTCAGCAGTCTGCCTGTATGAGAGGCACTTTTTTTCTTTTGGTAAGTTTTGCACTATTATTTACAGTACAGTTGCTTAAAAGATTTCATTGACAACACTGTACCAGCTTTCAGCATTCCCCTTCTCCTCCCACTAAAATACTTCCCTCCACCATCATTATAAGGGGATGTATGGGGATGTTTTTGAAGCAATCTCAGCAAACAAGCAATATCCACTAAAGGCCAACAATAAACCCCTCTCTCAGTTGTAACAATGGAAACTGTCCCAAACCTTGCAAAATGTCCCAGGAGCAGGGCAGAAATGCCCCTATCATGAGCTAGTAGTATCCTGGAGCCATTCTTCAACTTGAATAGCATTAGATGTTTGGTTAACATGTTGGATATTAGAAGTTATTATATTTCCATAATTCTCTATTTCTCTTATGGAAAAATTCTCCCCATTTTTCTCTGTGGATATAATAGATTCACACATTCCACGTTTAGAATTATCATTAAGGTCTTTGTTTTTCTTCATGTTGAATTCTGAAACTGATTACCAAAGAACCATAAGATAGTTCAGGTTATTGAAAGTGAAACTGAACTCCAATTCTATGGTTCAGGCTTTGGCTTACCTGCCTGACTCTGGCAACTCTTCCTGCTTCTCCAAAAGCTCCAAAAGCAAGCAGTTGGCCAATTCTGGATGATGCCATAGCTATGCAGAGCAGGTGCACACCAGCCCCGGAAAGCAATGGGACTTGAACAATGCTGCCTTTGTCAACAGCCAAGGAAGTACAACAACCTGTATTTACAAAGAGTAGACATCTTGGCATGAAGACCTGCTGTCCATCAGGTTCTAAAGTATGCAGAGTCACTTCTATCATGTGCTTTATCTCTTCAGCAACCTCCTTTGCCTCACTTCCAAATTGTCTCTTAGCCCAGCATTATTTCTGAAGTATATTACTCCAGGATTGGCTAGCCTGCCTCTGGGGCTTCTAGCATTGAAGCCATTGTATATATCCATAGATCTTTCCTGGATTCCATTGGATTATCTCATGAAACAATCTTCAGTTCTCATAAACAATCTTCAGATATTAAAGTTTTTAAGCTAATGGCGCAGGGCTTGCTTCACCTCCTGAAACATAGATATCTTTCTTTAGCCAACAAAGTATTTTTAATCTCTTTGGTTTAACTGCCGTCATTAATAAATCCAGAAGTGGGGTCTGAAAATTTAAGATTTCTGATTTGTCTTAAAGAACTTGCATATGATGTGCCTGGCATTAACAGAGAAGCTGTGAAGAGTTGATTGTAAGCTCCCAGTACTTGAAACTGCCTGGGAAAACTTTTTATTATTCAAATGTTTGACATGGCTGGCTGAGATTTTATTCAGAATTTATTCTTTTTTCTTAGCTCACTTATTAAATTAATATTTTAGCTAAACAAATATTTTATTAGTTTTTCATATTTACATTGATCATTTAAAAATGTTGAAGACTACTTGTGTATGTTCACATACTCTTATTTTCTGTTTTCTTAGCCAAAAAAATTACTGGTTGATTTTGTTTATCTTTAGTGTCATTTATTTATATTTTATTTCTTTTTGCTCTATTCTTTAAAATTCCTTCCTTATGGGGCCGGAGAGATAGCATGGAGGTAAGGCGTTTGCCTTTCATGCAGGAGGTCATCGGTTCGAATCCCGGTGCCCCATATGGTCCCCTGTGCCTGCCAGGAGCAATTTCTGAGCCTGGAGCCAGGAATAACCCCTGAGCACTGCCAGGTGTGACCCAAAAACCAAAAAAAAAAAAAAAAAAAAATTCCTTCCTTATATGTTGGGTTATACCTTATTTTACCCAAAACAAGATCATCCCTGATTTTTTTTTTCAGCCATACCCGTTTGATGCTCAGGGGTTACTCCTAGCTAAGCGCTCAGAAATTGCCCTGGCTTGGGGGGACCATATGGGACGCCGGGGGATCAAACCGCCATCCTTCCTTGGCTAGCACTTGCAAGGCAGACACCTTACCTCTAGCGCCACCTGGCCTCCCTGGTTTCTTTGTATGTTTGTTTACAACTTGGATTTACCCCCAGAGATTGTCTTACTTGTAAACCTGAATGGATTTACTGCCCTTTCTTCTTGGGTCCCCCAAAGGACTGTTTACTAACAGGTTACTCAACCTACCCTAATCCTTGTTCTCTCCTTATATTTTTGTTCTTATTAACTTTAGAACTTTCCTCACTTGTTTTCAGTTTCCTTGAAACATACACTATATATATCCAAACAATATTTCTAATGATTGTTTTGACTGAATCCACAAGGTGATCTAACTCTTTTGTTAATTAATTCACACATTATTCAGGATTGCATAATAGACTTTTCCGATGCATGTGCATATTTATTATTTTACTAGTACTTCACTATTTTTCAATTTTCTTATTCTAGTGATCTCATCTAGTTTCAGTAGAAAATCCAAGTGATTTTTTTCTTGTTGTTTAGGCTTTGTTACCTATTAGGTTTCTTGATAGTTGAGTTTCAGACATACAATGTTCCAACACCCATCCCTTCACCAATATTCATTTCCCAACATCAGTTTCACCAATTATCCTCTGATCCCCACCTTTACTCCATCCCCACCAGCTCTATGGCAAATACTTTCTTCTCTTTCTCTCTTTCTCTCTCTCCTTCCCTCCCTCCCACCTCCCTCCCTCCCTCCTTTCTTTTCTCTCTCTGTGTCTCTCTCTGTCTTTCTGTTTCTCTCTGTCTGTCTGTCTGTCTGTCTCTCTCTCTCTCTCTCTCTCTCTCTTATTTACTGTCTCGTTAAAGGTATCTACGTATGTACAAGGCTCTTACCTTAATCCAGAGACTTGCATGCTGATTATTACAGGAAAATAGAGCCAACAAGCTTAACAGAGGATGCAATAAATTTTTAAAAGAGTAATTGGTATGGACCATGAGAGTCTTTTTGTTTGCTTGATTGTTTGCTTTCTTGTTCTATGATGCTCAGACAATTTTTAGTTTATTCTTTTATTAAATATTAAAGCATTATTATTTACATAGTTAATTTATAGTTGAGTTCAAACAGGCAACATTCCAACACCAGTCCCAACACCCATGTTGACTTTCTTCCTCCAATGTCCCCAGGTTCCCTCCCATGCCTCAGTCTACCACCTTAACCAGCACAGTCTTAAGTTTTGTTGTTGAAGCTTGGATCTTATTCTTACTGTTGGCTCTGTAATGTGAAGCCAGATCCACACATATGAGGTAGATGCTAAGCTACATGCCTATATCTAATAAATAACTTTGAAATACATTTTAATATATATAATTTTTATAATGAACAATAATTATGTGCCCCTTTTGGTTTGGCTTTCAGTTGTTTTTTTTTAATCATTTTTTGGTTTGGGTTTAGGGTGTTTTGCGGTTTTCTTTGGCAGTGCCAGGAATCAAACCCAAGTCTCATACATTCAAGGTATATGCTCTGTCATTGAGTTAGTTGAGTGTTATCAAGCACTTCTGATCTAGTGCTACTTTCCTTTTCCCATTTTTATTGAGATTCTATAAATTTCAATACTAATGACTGTGTCATGTATATACTGTCTGAAGTGGGCACTGTTCCCTACATACAAGTGCCCACTTGCCCCACCAGTGTCCAAGGACAGGCCCCCCCCATCCATTCCCATTCACCCCCACCAGCTGAGCTCAGCTCTGTAGATCAGCTGTCCATTTCTGTTGCCTTTGAAGAACTGTATCAAATACAAGTCACACACTCATCATAAGGAGACATAAGTTCCTCCTTATTTCTTCTTTCTTTTTTATTGTGTTGACATAATATGGATATTCACTAAGTTTGTGTCCATTTATAGAATGGACAGTGAAATTTCAAACCATCATGCTGAATACCTTATGTATGCCAACTTTTTCCTCAATAGCACCGGAAAAAATAAAACTTCCAGAAGCCCCTTCATTGGGTGAAATAGTCAGTCAGCATTGGAAGTACCTTACCTGAAACAATTTATTCCATTCTCACAGTGGCTGTTTGAAGCTGGTACCATTACTATCCTTTACCTGGGAATAAGAACTAGGCCAAGCAAAAAAAATGGTTCCAATGTCAAAACTAGATGTAAAAAAAAACCTTGGATACCAAGCTCTAGATTCTAAGCCCAGCTGACCTTGTTCTGTCCTGCTCTAAATCAGTTCTCATAATCATTCTGAGTAAGTCATTGCTCTTTCCATCTTTACAAGTGAGGGAATTAGTTCTCACAGAAGGTACCTGATGTATGTACTTGACAACCATCAGATAGATGTATTGATGGATGTATTGCAGTTTACATGACTTTTTCAATCAGCCCCAAGCAATAATGTTGAGGTTTCAGCAACAAAATCTACAGGGCCACATCCCTGGCATGTCCTAACTTGTTGGAGTAACTGGTTCTCATTCTAATCAGGATATTTATTCTTTGCGTGTGCTTTTCCCACATGGGCAGGAAGTACCTCTTGAATGTCCCCTACCCCTACCTGTTCTCCACCCTAGGGGATGGTCTTACTCTTCTTCCCAATAAAGACCTCGGGTCAAAGATACTTCTTTTGGTTTTAGCCCCAGAGCTAGCCTGTTTGCCTTCAGGTGCCCTTTGGCCTACTTGTAGTAGAAGTTCCTGGACCTGTTTTATCTCCATAATCTGGTGTTGATTATTTCCTATGTCAGTGTCAAATTCAGACCCGTGTTTCACAATCCTCTTGGGATTGGGGTATGAGGCTTCCTCTATACTAGACAAAGAAGGTAGAAATACAATCTGCTCTGTTCAAGCCCCCAAACCTTGTACTTGACTCAGCAAAGGCAGCCAAGAAACCACTCTGATTGTTAGCCAAGATAGAAGGCCACAATGCCTAGGGCAGGACCCACCTTCCAGGGCCCATGCCAAGTCTGCTGAACTCACAGAGCCCTGTACTGAAGTTATAGGTCTGTTTAGATGCAGAGAATGTAACAGAAGTCCAGTCAGGAAGTTAGGGTAGAAATGGAAACAAGACAAAGATTAAAATGAGGCAAAAATTACTAATGTATTTCACCAGGGGTGCACAGAAAGACACAATCTGAAGACTCCAGGAAAGCTTGCATCTGCTTTTAATAAATCTTTAAGTAGATTGCTTAGACACACCTCAAAGGACTTGTTTCATCTAACAGTTTATTCTGGATTAAATTCTGTATTTCCCAATAAAGGCTAGCCAAGGACCTAGGAATCATCCGGATCTCCTCTCTTCCTCTTACTTCCCACATCCTCCCCATTTGTATCAATCCTATCAGTTTTTCTCTAGACCTTATCTCAAACCCATCCTCAGTTCACTCTCCCAGATGCTAAAATCCTTGACCAACACTTAGGTGATTGTAGCATGTTCCTATGCAAGCTCCCTTGGCACCTCCAAGTGCTCCCATCAGTTTCTGAACTGCAGAATAAATTTTCCTTAAACAAACAAACAAACCCCCCCAAAAAAACCATAGTACATCTTTCCAGCATTTAAAAGCAGCCTATGCTTTCTCAAACAAACTCCCAATTTCTTCCTTAACTATCAAAAGTTTGTCTCTCCCTCTTCTTTCCCTTGATTCTAAATGTGGCAAATTCTAACCTTTGCTCCCCAGATACATATAGCTCTTTCATACCCTCTGCTCATTTCTGTATATTCCTAGTTCTTTCCTTTCCCATGACTACTGTGCTGCAATGATGCAATTGGCTATAGTGCCAATTGAGGATCACTCTCCTTTTGGGTACCATACTCAAAACACATTTTGGTTACAGTGTCCATTGGGGTCAGGGTTGGGTGATCATACCACATGTGATTATTGGGGTCAGGTGATGTCAGAATAAATGTGTCCTTTGTAGATTAAGTGAGGTCAGCAAAAGTGAATAAGGCCCAAAGTGTCCACTTCTGTTCACTCTGGCTGCTTGTTTCTAGTAAACCATATATGAGGACTTTGCGTTTTCCCTTCAATTGTAATGTCTTTGTTGTAAAAAAAAAATGCTTACCATGGTCAAGGCAAAGAGGTCACAAAACTACTGGATTCACATTTTTTTCTTGAAGAGTCTTAGGCAAGAATCTCTGTCCTGATAAATTGGGGCTCTATTTTTAAAGTAAAATATCTTTTTTAAGCTGTGAATGTAAAAAGGCACATTCTCTTGAAAAAACACATAGGTGTCTTTTTTGAAACTACAATAAGTAAACATATACTTCCCTGTGACCTAGCAATTGCATTTGTTGTAGGTCTATTAGATAGACTTTGGTTCATTCATACCACAGGATACTGTTCAACAGTACAAAATATAGGACTATCATAAAACAGCAAATTTATAAGAAATGTAAAATAGGCTAATCATTGTCAGAGTTTAGTTATGGGTGGTAGTAAGTAGCAAGATGGGGACAATGATGCTCATAAATAAGTGTGCATATAAATATTTAAAACTTCATAATATTATAAAAACAATGATAAGTCAATAAAAATATTAAAAAAATAGGAAATGAAGAGAATTAGACTATTTCAATTCATTTTTTTAATGATTTTACTAAGGAACTGGAAGGCAATCCGGTGGTCGGGTATGCACCGAACCTGCAATTGGTTCAATTCCTGAAAGCCCTAAGTATCTAAGAGGTGCAGCAATAAAGATCCCTGGCACTGTCAAGGTGACCCAGGTATCCCTGGTACTGATTAAAGAAAGAAATGTAGCATCCTTGGGACCTTGCATTGAACCACCAGTTTGTTTAGCCCAGAATTACCTTATCTCCTGACCTCAGCTTCATGGCAAAAAAAAAAAAAAAAAAAAAAAGTTGAGCCTCACAAATGACCTAAGTTTCTTGTAGAGCTTGAACTCTCAAAAATAGCCCTCATTTCAAAATGGTTCTTACCCAAAATAAGTTTCTGATTTTCAGGCAATGGTTGATACATCCTGAATCAACAACTTAATACCTGCTCAGCAAATATAGTTTACATGGATGTGTGCTTACATACAAAGATTTAAATTAACATAAAATATAGTAAAAATAGGTCTAGAAAAACAGAGAAAGACAGATCCCCAGGGCAACCTAACATGCCAAAAAATATAAGAAATTAACCCATGAAATAACTTGTTAGAAATTCTGGGGGCACGAAGTGCTTCATTGCAGTATGTTCAGAAAACATTTTTTCTTCAAAATCAGACATTCTTGGGGCCGGGCGGTGGCGCAAGAGGTAAGGTGCCTGCCTTACCTGCGCTAGCCTTGAACGGACCGCGGTTCGATCCCCGGTGTCCCATATGGTCCCCCAAGCCAGGAGCAACTTCTGAGCTCATAGCCAGGAGTAACCCCTGAGGGTTACCGGGTGTGGCCCAAAAAAAAAAATCAGACATTCTTATAGGAACAATTAAGAAGCAAACCATAGTTAGGGTAGTCCAGGAAATCCTGTTGAGTTACACATCAAATTCAAAGACACAATTCTCTATAAATGGTTCTTTTAAGTAGGTTTTAATGTGGTTCTAAAAGTGATGATCACATTTACCTTAGATGGTGAGAAAGCCCCTGTGTTCCTCAGCATTTTACTTACTTAACAAGTAAATTCTACCTCCACCTCTATTTACTTCTGTGGTTTAGTCTGGGGTGATGAGGTCAATACCTACAAGAACCAGACAGGTAAACTGAATGCATGAGTCAAGATTTTGGTATTAAGTTCCACAGTGAACAAAAGGACATGCCTTACCTAAGGTCATTCAAATCCAAATAGTACCTAAAGAGGGGGGAGGCAAATTGCACCAGTCCAACAAGCTTTCAACCTCTTGTTAGCCCAGCAGGTCCCAGCCTAGCAGGTTTAGCTCCCCTTGATAAACAGCCTTACAGGTGTATAGTCACAAGAGTGGAGGCCAGTCTTGATTGTTTTTCTTTGAATCAGGATGTGGAGGCAGCCATAATGAGGAAGGGCTGAGTTTGTTGCTCTGTAATATTGAGGGTTCCTCCCAAAGATATCCACCTACTGAGTTGTTTCCCTGACCAGGAGGTTGGAAGGAAACTTTAAGGCATCACTAAGCAACTCTAAAATTCACAGTGTAGGTTGGGGGGGGGGGTGCACATTGGGATTCAAAATTTTGCTGCAAAGCTTTGGTTAATATTATTTCCTCCCATTGTTGGTAATTTATAAACTTTATATTGTTCTCAGCCAATAGTGAGAAAAGTAGTAAAAAAGTTTCCTGAACAGAGAGCAATTCCTGTATGCTAGTTTCTCAAACTTCCTGTTGCTTTTCTATTGAGCATAGTATGTCTAAATATCAATTTTCATGATCTCTAGACAATGGTAACCAAACTGAATCCACACCTGCACCCATCTTCCAGCAAAAATAATACTAAATCTATTCATATAGGTTGAAAATCTGGAAGTTTTCACTATGTGAAATCAGAAGCTCATTTGATTTAAGATCCAATTTGCTATATTTGTTTAATTGACACTGGGTCTATTTACTGTTAAATGTTATTCAAATGATTAACATCTGGTCTACTATATACAATCTATGTCATTTGAGTCTTAATTATTATTAGAATATCATTGTATCTTTCTCTGTTCCTTTCAGTAGGATGCTCTTACAAATGCCCTCCTTTCCAATTTCAGGAAATCAGAGATTGTTTGCATGTTTTTAACTCTAGGACAAATATAGATATTCCACCTTTCTGGGTACTTGGATTTTAATATTTTCTTTCCATGGCATTTATTTAACACCTATGACTAGCCATCAAAGTAGTAGAATTCAATAAAATAATTAACATAGCATGATACTATCAGTCAAATTCATCAGGAATTTTTTTATTTACAGAATAAGTAAATACTGGTGATTGTCTATCATGAATACTTCTCTAATCCCACACACCACTGCCTTAAGCTTTCTAAACAGAAGTCTCGATAAAGGGTAACTCCCTTCTTTTTGACAATGATGTGACAAGTGGAAAGTTTTGCCAGGGAGTTCTGAGAAAGAGTGGGATCTGTACCTCATAATCTTTGAAATGAACTTCCTGAAACTTTCTTCCTTGATGATAATATTCCAGGTTTATGCCTAGAATTGGTAC
Source organism: Suncus etruscus (assembly GCF_024139225.1). NCBI lineage: Eukaryota > Metazoa > Chordata > Mammalia > Eulipotyphla > Soricidae > Suncus > Suncus etruscus. Next base: position 26,104,556 of record NC_064849.1, read on the forward strand.
ATGCAATTTACTAACATTAAAAGCATAATAGACTCACGTGTAGACCTAACAGGATCAGAGGAAAGTGTAAGCAGATGAAATAATACAACCAAAAATATGAACTCTATTGGCCTTCCAATTATGGGTCCAAGGCCTTTCTTTAATTGTTGCTTAAGTCAATTTGAGCTATGTTTCATTATATTTGCTTGACATTCCCTTACCAACTGTTCTTCCCATAAAAAGATCTATGGCTTACTCCATTTTTTATTCAGTGGTAATTGTGGTACTTAATGCCACAAATATTTAGTGACATTTATATTAACTGTTTCTCAGTTAAAATATTTGAGGTTGCCAAACACTTTCTCCTTTCTCTTTACCCTTGTATTTTATTATTCCCAACTAATTTATTATTCATTATTCTCAACTAATTTAACTTAAATTACACACAAAGAATTTGTAGTAGACCTACAGACATTTCTCAAAATATTATTGTTTATATATAGTTTCAGCTATGTTTTAGTAAAATAATATTAAAATATTAGCGCTTGGTTAATATTCATCTGATATGGCTTAAAGTATATATTCTGCTGAGCAAGACTCTAGTGGACACAGAGAAAGAAAAAATCTTTCAAGATTGTCTGATTTAGCCTTAGAAGAATGTTAATCATAGCTCTTTCATCCGGCATGCATCAAGGAATCAGTAGCTGAACTCAACTCATTGCTATCATTAGCAGGAAGAGCTGAAAGTAAAATAAATAGGCATTGACTGTGGCACAACTGGGCCTGAAGAAACATCACTCATATGGCTCATTATAATTCTGAGTATTTGCAGATCTTGACTAGCTGTGACTCTGGTTTTCTTTTTGGGGGAGGAGTACACCCAGTGACACTCAGGCATTACTCCTGGCTATGTGCTCAGAAATCGCTCCTGGCATGAGGGACCATATGGGACACCGGTTAGCGTGTGCAAGGCAAGTGCCCTACTGCTTGCACCACCACTCCGCCCCTGATTTTCTGATTCCAATCATCTCAAGTCCAAAAGAGGTCTATAAATAAACCTATGATTGAATAAATGATGGATTTATTTATTTTATGAATAAATCTATGATTTTAACTCAGGAGTCTACACAAAACTTGAAATAACAGAATAGGATTCCATCTGACCCAAATCTCCAAGCTTTCTTACCCTTCCATTGTGAATATTCAAACTATTTTTTTTGCTTTTTTTGCTTTTTGGGCCACAGTGGTACTCAGGTTACTCCTGGCTCAGTAATTGCTTCCTGGGGCTTGGGGGACCGTATGGGATGCCAAGAATCAAACCAGGATTCGTCCAGTTTGGGCTGCATGCAAGGCAAACACCCTACTGCTGTGCTATCGCTTTGGGCCCCTGAGAATATATTTCTAAGTCTGCTTTTTTATGTAGATAAGTCTTTAAATTTGTACCTTTTTGGGGGCATCTGTTGCCAAAGTAAAGTAAATTATGAAAAATCCTATTCGGATTTTTTTCTTTTTCTTTATTATATAATTAATTCTAAGAATACATTGCTATTTTCCAAGCATAGTTTCTGATTTCTCTGATGACTTGTTGAAGGGCAACGTGAACTACTGAGTCTACTGAGGTCTTTTCAAGTGTGTTTTTTTAGGCTCCTATGAATTCACAGATTGATATATAGGAAAAAAAAACATTCCTCGCTAGATTTCTACAGGATAATTCTACCTTGTATTTTTAATATAATTTTCAATTCATTTGCTATGCACTTCTTTGCATGCATTATCACATGGTGTAAAGGCTCCTCATGCCCTCCAACCCAATGAACATGTCTGAAGCAGGAGCACTGCAAAAAAATTTAAAAAATGGGCAGGATAAGAAAGAAAATCAGGGGTTCAGGGGGTTTTCAGCCTCGAGTACTGAGAGCCAGAGCAAGAGAAAGTGAACAAGAGCGAGCCTCTTCTCCAGCTGTGATTTTTATTATTGACCAAACTCAATCCAACAGGAGGGAGGGCTGCCCTAGATGAAAAACAGAAGTACTTATTGTTAATTAAGCCTAGGTGGATCATGAATCAAACCTAAGTGGGTCTTTACTTTTCAAGAGATGAAAATGTGTTTAGCCCAAACATGGTATCTTTCATTTCTCTGTGAGGTAGATATTATTAAAACAGTAACAAAAGGCATGAAGAGTATGAAACCTTCGAGTTACATGTGGAACTTAACTCAAGTTTTATGATGGTCAATCAGTGCTTTGGCCAATAAGTGATGGCCAATAAGATGCTGAAGCCATGGAGATAGCTCAAGTGAGAGACCACATGTGTAGCTTGTGTGAGGTCTTGAATTCAATCCCTGGCACCCTATGACTCTAGGCACTACCAGCTACAGTCACTCTGGCCTACCCCCACTGAGCTGAACATTGCACAGCACCTCTGGGTGTAGCGCCTATAAAAATTAAAATAAAATAATTTTCTTGTGAAAACACTGGCCATCTTGAAACCTGTCACTTGCAATGTACTCCTTTGAAGAACTCCACTGATAAATATCAAAGTGACACCAGATTCTTACTGGCATTTTAAGTTGTCATTATTTTTGGAATATGATAATGCTCCTACTACAACTTTAATAATCAAACAATTTAAAGATCACATCCATATGACTTCTCTCTATCCCACATTCCTTATCCTAGTGTTTTAAACATATAGCATTATAAGTATTCTAGGTCTTCTGCTTTAAATAAGCACAAGTTAGCAGATGGTGCCTGCTTAAAGCAATTTCTGTTTTCCCCAGATATTTTTAACTAATCAATAAGCATCACAGGAGGACCAATAGGGTCAAAATGAAACTCCAAAAACTCTGCCCAGCCACTGACATTCAAAGCCTCACAATCACTATCTTGCCAACCCTGATGAATTTCATTATGCACTTATTCTTTGTGCATATCAATAACTCTAATAAACCCAGATTCTCTTGTCATTTGGAATATATCCCACTATAATTTCCATAAGGTCTTACTCATCTTCCACTCCTCCCAATTCTTGAATCCATTGCCACAGAACTGTCTCAATTCACAATTCCTCATTTTAAAATCCCTAGTTCCTCAAACTGTATCTAATGTTCATTTTATTTTTCTTACTCTAGCTTTATCTGATTTTTCTTTATGAAGGCTGTTTTTCCCTAGAGCCTCTCAACCAATGTACATCTTTTTCTCTCACCACTTTAATCATTTGATGTCTAATAGTTATATGAAGTTAACATGTACCTCAAACAATTCCTTTCATTCTCTACAAAATCCTCCACTATAAACTTCCCTTTATTGATGATGGTAACTCATCCTGCCAGATTTTTAGGTCAAAAATCTTGGAGTTATATTTTATTAATTTTTCTGTTGCATCTTCTGTTGGATATGTAAGAAAATCTTGTTTGATCTCCTTTTTTTTTTTCAAATATATGTGGAGTTCAACCTCTCCTTATTTACCTCCATTGATCATTGCTATCTCTCAGTACAAGTCTTTCAAAGTAGCATCCTGCTTCCATCTACATCAACCAGAAGCTAGAGACTTCTCTTAAATATATAAGCTGATCATGTGATGACTCTTTTAGAAGACTATCAAAAACTTCTGTTTAATACAGCAATGAAAGGGGGCCTAATATACAGTATAGAGTGCAAACCAGGTTCAATTGCTGGTATCCCATAAAGCCGCGAACCTACAAGAGTGATTCCTAAGTACAGAGCCAGGAGTAAATCCTGAGCACTGCCAGTTGTTGGCCCAAATAAATATATAAGTGGATCAGCAGGGCAAGACAAAGTCCTATAATGGTTTGCTGAGACCTATATGATTTGGACATTTTTCCCACAAGAGCTCCTCAACTCTCCCTGCATTACTCAATCTAAGTACTTTCCAGGCCCCAACAACTCCCGGTACAAGATGATAAGTACTGTTCACTCTTGGGGTATATGAACTAACTGTTTTCTCTACTTTTGAAGCACACATCTGCCAGAAATCTTTGTCCTTACCATACTGATCTTAATTCTCTTATAAGGCTTTATGCTTTCTCTTAGTTTTTGAGAGAAAAGTCTGCAACCTTTCCTTATTTTTCTCACTGAGATGTACCAAGTGTTTACTTATAGCACAGGCATAACTCCTGATCACAAGCCTGCACCATTGCACACATATTATTTGAGGGCACTTTAATCTTACAGTGGCTTAGGTTTAAAATATTGGTAGCACCCTTGTTTCTTTTATCGATTTGCACCCATCTCTGACCAGTCAAGAGGTTGTGTTAGTTTCACCTTCAAAATTATTGCTCAATAATTTTATGTAGAAAGAAGGACTAATTAATCCTTGAGAAGGTAGCTAACAACATGAACAACTGCCAATAAAATATCTCAATAACATCAATATTAATAATGCATGACAACACGGTGATTTCTCCATTAATTATAGGTGTATAGTAATCTTTCAAAATAGTTATTCTGAGTAAACTTTTGTCTAGCTTTACTTCTTTTCTCTATAAACTTCATTAATTTCCTAAATTCAGAGACCCTGTGCAATCTACTTCATAAATCTCATGGTCCTGTTGAGTTCAACTAGCTAATAAGACTCAATAAGTGTTAGTTGATACCAGATTGTGATTTCATAGTCCTTGGTCAATACCACAATTTGGAATCCTTGAGATATTAAAGTATCTAATCCACTTAAACAAAACTGTATACATGACTTTATAGGTGATTCTACAGGGTAGTACAATGACAAAAATTCTCAAAAGTCATAACATTTGACATAGAAAGTCATTTTAAACAAGTTAGCCCAATACAGCACAATAAATGAAACACAAGTGTCAATACAAGATTAATACTCCAGATATAAGAATATCTTGTGTATTCTAAGGTTAATAAGCCAGAAAATTATGGGGCTGGAGCGATAGCACAGCGGTAGGGCAATTGCCTTGCATGCGGCTAACCCAGGATGGACCTCGGTTTGATCCTCCGGCATCCCAAATGGTCCCCCAAGCCAGGAGCGATTTCTGAGAGCATGGCCAAGAGTAACCTCTGAGCATCACCGGGTGTGGCCCCAAAACAAAACAAGCAAAAAAAAGAAAAAAGCCAGAAAATGAAGAGACTAACAGTGACAAATTAGAATTCAGCATAAATGCAGTGTTGTAAAATGGACTGATTACACTAGCAGTCCAGAAGGCTAAGGGTGGAGGTATGGGAGGCATGCTGGGAACTATGATGGGGGGAGGTCAACACTGATGGTGGGAATGGCCCTAATTCACTGTCACTATATGCCTGAAATACAACTGTGAAAGACTTGTAATTCACACTGGTCTCAATAAAAAAAATTTTAAATAAAAAAACTGAGGACTAAATGATTAATTTTCTATGCTTTGTAGTCAGATGCTACTATTTTTTTGTGAGAGATAATATATGTGCAGTATTTGATAAACCAGAACACATGCATTAGGTAAGGATTTTGGACAAAATTGCTTCCAAAGTCCCTTGCAGAATTTCCCGATATAGTGATTCAAAGATCAAAAATAAAATATATTAATTTAGTCATGCTTTGACTCATAGGATGCTTTTGGCAATATTTGCACGGATAATACTATTTCATGCGTCTAATGCCAAAACTAAAATATTAATAGACTGTGTTAATATTTAAATCTAATCATAAACATGTCTCTAAGATAAGACACATTATAATTAAGAGAAAAATAATCTTGTGCTGTTTCTTCCTGTGAGCCATTGGAACTGTGAACAGCTACAATCTGTCTTTGCATTTTCCTTGAAAGTAAAATCACAAAACAAAAAGGAACAAAACTGCCTGTACTCACACAACTGCCTGAGTATAATTCTTCTTTAACTCTGTATTAAAAAATTTTGACCACTTTCTATGGAAATATTTTCTTCCAGAGTCTGTATATTAGTCTAGGCATTGTTTTCCCAGAAGGATCAAGTATAAACATTCACATAGTCACAAAAGAGTAAATAACACATTTCATCTTTTTTGTGAATGGTGTGGTTTTGCTACATTCTTTAAGCTATTCTTATAAACTGAACCCAATTTAAGTAGAGATTAACAAATACAAGGCAATGATCTCTGAGACCCTCTATTCTTCCATCTGAATAATGAAAACAATCCTTGTCCCACAAGTATTTGTGATCTCCAAATCAACATGGAAAGCATCATAAATACTAGAGTTTTTGGGTTTGTTTTTGTTTTTTTTTTGGTTTTTGGGTCACACCTGGCTAAGCTCAGGGGTTACTCCTGGCTCTATGCTCAGAAGATACTCCTGGCAAGCTCGGGGGACCATATGAACTGCTGGGATTCGAACCACCATCCTTCTGCATGCAAGACAAGCACCCTACCTCCTTCCATGCTATCTCTCCGACCCCAGTACAAGAGTATTATAAACAAAAAATTCTAGAAACTTCTTAGCACCATTACTCAGAATAGCCAAAACATGAATATAGCTACTTCAAATGTCTAACAACTAATCAGTGAATAAATAGAATAAAACACAGATTGCAATGAAATATTCTTTTATTATAGAGAGGAATTAACTCCCCCTGACACATAGATCGAGGAAGCTAGAAAACTTGATACTAAATTATAGGTGGTAGCACACAAAAAGTCACATTTGTTCCTTTTATATAAAATGTCCAGATCAGGATATCCACAGGTAGAAAAGAGTTTAGTTTTAGCAGGATGTGAGGAAGAGACTAGAGAGTTACAGTGTACAGGGACACCAGTGGTGAATATTTTGAAATTAGAAAATGTTTAGAACAATAAATAGCACAGAGTGTAAGGCATTTGCCTTGTACACAGCTGACCTGGGATTAATCCCTTGTATCCCGTATAGTCCCCTGAGCCTGCCAGGAGCAATTTCTGAGTGTAGAGCCAGGAGTAACCCCTGAGCACCACCAGGTATGGCTCAAAAACCAAAAATGAAATTAAATTTAAAAATAAACTTTAAAAAATGGTGTTCACTATATAACTCAAGAGGTAGAACTCAAGAGGTTGCTTTTACTAACATAATATCCTAAGATGCTAGATATAATGTATCATTGCTTTGCACTGAAAATTGTACTTAGTGAACATTTGAACAAATAAATTTACTTGATTGAAAACTTATGTACAAGTCTGTATTTCTGCATATAAAGGGAAATGAAAATACATGATACATTTCATCCTGGATTCTTATCCAACCACTAAATATTCCCCAAGTTCTAACCATTTCACAAGTTTTATCATTATAATATTTTTTATTATTTTATTTAGTTAAGGAAGAAAAATCCTTGGGGCTGGAGCAGTGGTTTAAGCGGTAGGGGGATTGCCTTGCATGCGCTAACCTAGGCCAGACTGTGATTCGAGGTTCGATCCCCTGGCATCCTATATGGTCCCCCAGTCTGTCAGGAGCAATTTCTGAGCGTCACCGGATGTGGCGAAGGAAGGAAGGAAGGGAGGGAAGGAGGGAGGGAGGGAGGGAGGGAGGAAGGAAGGAAGGAAGGAAGGAAGGAAGGAAGGAAGAAGGAAGGAAGGAAGAGAAGGAAGGAAGAAGGAAGGAAGGAGGAAGGAAGGAAGGAAGGAAGGAAGGAAGGAAGGGAGGGAGGGAGAGAGGGAGGAAGGGAGGGAGGGAGGGAGGGAGGGAGGGAGGGAGGGAGGGAGGGAGGAAGAGAAAAAGAAAAGAAGAAAAATCCTGGAAGAAGTCCTGGTCCATGTTTGTGGGCATGGCTAGAGCTGCCAGGCTTTCCTGGAAGAAGGGAAATAGAAGGGAGAGTGCTCTCATTTCCTCCCCCAAATAGCCCTGATTATATCAGCCCAACACCCAATGCACCACCTGAAGTGTGGTCAGATCAGGCTCCCTGCAGGAAATCGTAGGTCAGTGATAAGGCAGGCCATCAGTAAAATAGTGATTCTCGTTGACAGAGGCAGCAAACATGGTTTTGGCAGGATGGGTGTTTGGCTCACCCTCTTCTGAGATTTTCAGTTTTGTACTGCAAGGAAAGAGTGAGTTAATGGAGCTGACCTTGTTTGAACATGGCAGTTGCATCATTATATTTATATGTTAGTGTGTATATGTGTTTTGGGTTTTTGTGGTGCTCTTTTTCTCTTTTTCCTCTTCCTTTTGTTTTCCCATTGTAATATTACAAGGTCCCATAGTTGGCTGCAGTATTCCCTGCAACTCACACATACATTTTATCTTGGTACTGAGACTTATGAACTATAGTGTCACTGGGATAGCACTTGGCCTTGGCATGATTCTAGTGATTAATCTGGAAATGTTATCCTTCCATCACATGCATTTTTAAGAATAATTTTAGGGGCCAGAACATAGCAAGTAAAGCATTTACCTTGCACATAGGGCAGACCCATGTTCAGTCCCAGCATCCCACATGATCCCCAGTGCCTGCCAGGAGTGATTTCTGAGCACAGAGCCAGGAATAACCCCTGAGCACCATCGGGTGTGCCCCCCAAAAAAAGAATAAAACTCTTTCAAATAAATAATCTAAAATTTAATATTAAAATTTTCTATTAAATTGTATTATATAATCCCAACAGTACATAATATCTATCTCATATCCACAAACTACTTTCAAACAAAAAAAAAAGAATATAGTTTTATTTAATTTGGTCATTTCATAACAAACACTAAAGAAAATACAATCACACTAAGAAGAGCAAAATTAGGCCCAGAGATGAGACGCCAAAATAGAGTACCTGCCTTGCACATGTAAGGTACCAAATATGCTTCCTAGCTCTGCCAGATGTAGCCCAAAATAAATCCATCAGCACACAAGTGTCAGGCCCAGAGACACTACAATAAATGTGACCTCCAACACTTCAATAACAAGCAGTAAACTCACTGCATGAGAATCAGAGAGAATTAATTACTTACTGTGATAATGATTTTTTTCTATCCAAAGGAACAGCATGAAGCAATAAATACAAGAGAATTTTTAAGTACTTTTGTATTTGGGGGTTATGGAAAGACAACTTAAAGGGCTGAATACATTCTTTGCATGCAGAAAGCTTGAGCATTTTTGGTACAATGCCAGGAGTAACCCCTGAGTACAGAGCTGGGAATAGTCAGCCCTGAACACCACTGGGTGTGATTCAACCACTCCTTAGAAAAGAAGTTCCTGTTACGATTGTTTGCTGTGTTTATATCCCAAAAGAAGGGACAGTTAGATAAAATTTAGATCAAAACTTTATTAAGGAATTTGTCCTACTTATACATTCACAATGGTACAAAAACTTACACCAGTAATTGTGTTCATTGTAGCATTGTTGGATAACTGAGTAATTGAGCACAACCAGTATATTTATTTATTATTGTCAAGTGGTTGTATTAAATCAGGTACGTGAGAATATCTTGCATTCATTAGGAAAAGCTCAGGTATAACACTAAATGGAAAATATAAGGTATTGGAGATGGTCCAAAATGCTAGAGCACATAAGGACATGTTGGATTATTCCCCAGAACTTCATGTTATCCACACCCCCAGCACTCTTGAAAGTGACTACTGAGCTCCACACTGAAATAGCACACCTGGTCCCATCAACAAATAAAATAGGAGGAAATGGAGAGATGTTTTAATGGTAATAATTTTCACAGAGATCATGGAAAGGGTGGTCCTGCAGTCTTACTACTCACCTGTATTTCTTGATCCATCTGTAATAAAACCTTATTAACAAATGTAAAATTCTAGAAGACAAAGGATGCTATTTCTAAATAAAGTCATTGTCATTGTTTGGCCTCAATTCTACCAAAATATGTCCTCCAATATAAAGCCATTGTCTCTATGAATTTAGACTCATAAAAATTCCATACAAAGCAAAAGTAATTTGGTTAGACTGATCAAAATACATCCAAAATAAGTTCCTTCAAAGTCAGGCATGTTGAATTATACTCTTTGACAATCATTTCCTTTTCTAGTGTTTTTGCTGGTCATTCAGGAATTATACTCCATTATAAAATGCTTTTAGGACATTCCTTTTTCCTCATGTTAAATGTTTATTTAATAATAAAGTGTAATTAAACATTGTGTGTAAGGGGCCGAAAAGATAGCATGGAGGTAAGACATTTGCCTTGAATGCGGAAGGAATGTGGTTTGAATCCCAGCATTGCATATGGTCCCCTGAGCCTGCCAGGGGAGATTTCTGAGCAACCCCTGAGTGTTGCCGGTGTGACCCAAAAACAAACAAACAAACAAACAAACAAACAAAAAAACATTGTGTATAAGTAGTATATAATTTTAGGCTTATTCTGAATAACAGAATAATTTTATCTATGCAATAATTTCATTGGCAAAATCTATTTTATGTAAATAACATATTAATCCTAGCATGTGTACAGACATGTAGTATTTCTTAATTCCTAAATTAGTTCATTAAGGTGTAAAGATTCAATATATCTCCTCCTGATACTACTAATTGCTAGATTGTAAAATACTGAGACTATATTATTTTGACTACTCAATTATTTTCTGTTTAAAAGTAAAGAAAATTCACAAATGACAAAAAGAATTGTCGCAGATAAATAACAACAAAAGTTTTTTCTGCAAGGGTGAATATGAATATAAGGGGTTGAGCCACACCCAACTATTTTCAGGGCTTATTCTTTTATCTGTTTTCAGAAATCACTCTACTTAGTGCTGGAAGAACATATACAGTGCCAACAATCAAAAAAGATTGGTCACAAATAGAAATTAAGTCAGGAAACTTAACTTCTATACTATCTCTCCAGCTCTTTCTTTGGGAAGAGAGTGATGCTCAGGGGCCACTCCTAGTGGTGCTTGGGGGGACATTTTGTAGTTTTGTGAATGGACCTGGGATCGGCCACATATAAGGTGAGTTCCCTAACTCCTGTAATATCCTCTCTAGTCCCCAGATAAAATTTAGATCAAGAATGTATTCAAGAATTTGTCCTACTTATACACTCACAAAGGTACAAAAACTTACACCAGTAATTGTGTTCATTACTTGGATATCCAAGTAACTGGGCATAACCAGTATATTTATTGATTGTCAAATGGTTGTATTAAATCAGGTATCTGAGAATACCTTGCATTCATTAGGAAAAACTCAGATATAGCACAAAGCAGAAAATATAAGGTATAAATTAATAAATATCGTAGAATCCCTTTGTGTAAAACACCAAAAGGAAATACATGTAAATACAATGATACATTAAAATACCTAGATGGGGGCCAGGGAGATAGAGTTCAAGTGGTAGAGTTCAAATTGTTGAGCGTATATGAAGCATGTATTAAGACCCTGAGTTCAATTCATAGCACTTCCATAGTATACCTATGTATCATGTGTAACTCCAGTAATTCCCAATCATTTTGTCATGGCAAATTATCACCAGGAGTAACCTCTCTCAAAAGCAAAACAGGGGGGCCAGAAAGATAGCATGGAGGTAGGGAGCTTGCCTTGCATGCAGAAGGACGGTGGTTCGAATCCTGGCATCCCATATGGTCCCCCAAGCCTGCCAGACGCGATTTCTGAGTTTAGAGCTAGGGGTGGCCCCTGAGCGCTGCCAGGTGTAACCCCCCCCCCAAAAAAAAGCAAAACAGTAAAATTATCAGGAAGAAAACCTAAAAAAGAATTACTTCAAATAATAAAATTTGGGCTGTTTTTCAAAGCATAGTTTATTCACTTCTATGAACTGTTCAAACTGCATGTTCAAGAATTTCCTTCATCTAATGATTCATAGGGAATATCAGACTCTTTATAGCAAATATCAGTTTCATGTTCTACACATTGTATAAATTGATTTTCTAAGACTTTGGTAATATATTAGATCAAAAATAAAGATGTTTTCAAAATTAATAAGGTAAGATAAGAAGAGATGCCATACTGGTTGGGACTATTAAGAAGCTGGTGATCCCTCTCCTTCCACTCAGGAAAAGGTGTCTGAGGAAGTCATCGGAGAAAATCTCTTGGGCTACCATCCAATTTGTAAGCATGTTAACTCAGAGAGAGCAAATTCTATGACAAACCCTAATGTAGACCCATGGGAAAGACTCCAGAATACTTAGGATTCAGCTTAGGTGAGTGCAAAAGACCCTGGATGGGACAGCTTTGAAGAAAACCTGGAGAAAAGGGAGATTTATATTATTAGATCTAGAAGATAGATATGGCAGGTTCTATTTGCATTCACTAAGCAAATGTCATCTTTGCTGTAGTGTGACTACATTATAGCACATCTGATCCATATGAATGAGTCCTAAATCTGGCTCAAAATTCACTTTGCTGTGAATAAACTGTTTGTATGGATTGTCATCTACATTTAACACTGTGTATTTATTCCGTCCAAGACAGTAAGAATGATTAGGAAGCGGTGATCATGCAGGAAATATCAATCACTCAAGGAGAAACAATAAATTTCGAGGGGGGATATGTAAGGCATATCCTTTATAGATTTAGTATATCATATAGCCACATCTATTTTCTATATTGAATTAATGTATATACTTTTATTAAATTAATATCTGTTTGTGATAAATAGTACTATATAACCTTTATAACCTATTTGTGCTGTTTATATTTATTTATTTCCTTTTTTCTTTCTGTTTTTTTTTGGGGGGGGGGGAGGGTGGTTTCTTTGGGCCACATTTGGCAGTGTTCAGAGCTTACTACTGGCTCTGGACTCAGGGATCTGGTGGGGAAAATGATAAAAAAAAATCCTACCTAGTTTATTATATATACGAATGCAATCACTATCCAAATACATCTGACATTATTTTAGGACTTAGAATGGCAAATAACAAAATTTGTATGGAACCATAAAGCATCCTGAATAGTAAAATCTATACTGAGAAATAAGGAACTGGGAGGTCTCATTACCTAATTTGAAACTACACTTATAAAGCTTTAGTGATCAAAACAGCATAGTACTGAAATCTCTTAACAATGTGTAATCTCCCTATGCATTGTCTCTTCAATCCCAGGTGAACGAGTCTAAAGTAGAGTCATACATGAAATAATCTAGACCAGGCTGAGGGTGAAACACATATAATCTGGTAATCTTCTACTTCATATGGAGAGAAAGCTGACTGCCAGAATTATCATTTTTATTGAGTACAGAGACCACTTCCAAGTAGGGCAGTAAGGATATAGTAAGGGTTGATAGCTCAGGCTATTCTGAGCCTGTCCTGCCAGGTTTACATATAAAAAACAATCTTTGTTTTGGATAAAACCAAGTTATAAACAAACAGATACAAAGAAATCGGGGATGAGCTTTGTTTTAGATAAAAGAAGGTGTAACCTAACACCAGTGGATCAAATCAAATATGCAAGTATATATAGATATATACACATATATAAAAATATATAGTGTAAAAATTAAAGTTGAATCCATATTTCACACTAAGCACAAAAGTCAATTCAAATACTTTAACAGGCTGAAATCTGCTGCAAAGGACATTGAAAAAAGCATAGTCAGAATTCTCTAAAATTTAGACCTCAAAGCTGTTTTCAGTGATATTTTGGCAAAAGCAACAGAAACAAAAATGCATACATAGGACGACATGAAATTAAAGAGTTTCTTAATGGTAAAATAAACCTGTGACAAAACTAAGACACTCAAATGAATGTGAGAAAATATTTTCACAAACCACACCACATGAAAGATTAGATTATATCTTAAATATCTAAGCCCAGGTGTGCAAAGAGGACCAGTAAAGAGAAGTGAAATGCACTGCCTGACACTATAACACTGTAAGGATTGTTCCAAATACTAGCCCTGCTCTGTTTATAATTGTTAATATTAAACTGTACACAAACACAGAAGCAAATCAGTTATATTAGCAGACTATTGTCCTCATTCCATGTGTAGTTTAAGTACAGATTTCAGATCTATCACTTGAGTTCTTTCTCATATAATCAAAAGTTTGCCTCTATCTTTTTTTTTCTCTGAATAAAACTGTGGTTTCTTGATAGAATTCCTGCCTACTTTATCAACTTAACATTAGTGATCTATTAAAAGTTGGTGGTGTAAATAAAAGCAACTTGAAAAAAGAAAATGAGAACATAGAATATTTTAAAAGTTTATCTTATTCCTCATGAGAAAAACTAAAGACGTGAAAAGATATTTGGGAAATAGGCCATTTTAGGGATATATTTAAGACCTAATTCCCAGCAAAAGAAATGCTTTGGTGACAGTTTAATTTCAGAATCTAAGATTTTCAAGCCAGAATAACTCACAACCTTTCATCCATGGCTCATCAAAGTTTTGCTTTCTCTGACTGTGGCTTTTCTCAATATATTTAGTACCTTCACAAGACAACATCAACTGAACTTCACAATCAATTTCATCATCATCATCATCATCATCATCATCATCATCATCATTATTATTATAACATAATGTATAGCCTTTTTTCTCTTTTTTCCTCGAAGGTGTGCCTATAAGGGTGTTTTTGGAGCAAGGAGTCCATGAGGAGGACTCTGTGATTTGGGGGAGGATAGTTGAAAGTCAGGAAAAGGAAGGACTGTCAGTCATACACTTACACCTTTAACTGAAACAAACTTGAACAGAACAGCTCAAATAATTACGTCAACACAAGTGGAGACCAAAGCAAAAAATTAAAACAAATAGTACTACATCAATTAAAAAGATATTACACAGCAAAAGTAACTACCATAAAAGCAAAGAGGCAGCTAATCTACTACATAGAGGTGTTTGTATATTATACATTGAACCATAAATAGACATTCTAAATACATATACATATGTATAGTTGTATTTATACATATGCATATATATATAAAACTCACAGAAGTCAACAGTGCAAAAAACAAGTAACCCAATTCAAAAATGGGAAAAATACCTAAGTGAGTGTTTCTCAAAATAAAGACATGCAGCTGGTCCATAGACTTATGAAAGCAGTCTCAGCATTACTTCTTAAGGAAATGCAAATTCAAACCACACAATGCTGTATCTCTTCACACCTGTAAGTATGGTATGCATCAAAAACATTAAAAAAAATCTCACAAGTGTTGGTGAGGGTGTAGAGAAAAAGAAACTCTGGTAAACATAAAACACAAAAACAAAATTTCTCTCCAAAGCACTTAATAAGCATAAAAATTTAAAATAATTCCTGCACTCTTATGTTCATTGTAATACTTATTGCTTACCAAGTAGAATATTAAAATAACTGTACAATAGCTATTATGGAATACTACTCTGCTGTTTAAAAAAAGGAAAGAAAAGAAATCAAATCAGGTCTTTTAAAACAAAATGGGTAATATTGGAGAAATCTTGAAACACTGGTGGAAGGAATAGTGTAGCAGCTTAGCAACCATAAAAATCAATCTTGATTCTGCAACCAGAGACACAGTACAGCAGGTAAGGCACTTTCTTTGAACACAACTGACCCAGGTTCAATTGACCCAGGTTCAATCCCAACACCCCATATGGTTTGGAGCCCTTCATGAATGATCCCTGAGCACAGAGCTCTGAGCACTGAGTAATCAATCCCTGATCACTTCCAGGTTTGGTCCCCAAAAAATAAACAAATAGAACAAACGCAATTCTGTTGTAAATAAGATGTTTTACTAAAAAGAAAAACATAATTATATAGTAAAATGCTAACATATTAAAGTAATTGTGTTAAGTGAGTTAAGTTAAGAAAATAAAATTCAATTCTAGTTGGTTTCACTTATTTGTGGGATCTAAATAAATTGATCAGACAGGTTGACAAAATCCAAAAATATTTCTTAGACTGGTGAAAATAATGGTGATTATCAAAGTGAAAAGGGATGGATGTGGGCAGAGGAGTCGAGGAATCTTTGAGGGGTGGCACTGAAAGTTTAGAAGGGAATGGTATTATTTACAAATAGAAGTTTGAAATTTACCTCCTGAAATCATAAAAAGAATAGTAAGCCAAAATTTACAAACAGAACCAAAGTTGTGCAGAACAAAAATTTGAATATGAAAAGCAAGTTCAGTCAAACCCCCAGCTGTCTTCCACCTGACTGCTTCTGACTTCTGAGCTGTTGTTTGTATTTAGATGTGCAGCAGTGTCCAAAGCAGATCCATGAGAGGAGAAGAAAAGAAATTGAGTGGAGGAGGAGAAACACAAATATGAAAGGATAAGGGCCAGGGGCCAAGCGGTCAGATTCAATGGTGGTGGTGGTGGTGGTGGTGGTGGTGGTGACAGAACTAAATATCTGAGCCAAAGTCAATAACAATGGAATCAGAACCTCCAAATTCTAACTATCTAAACTGTAAATGATCCTGTTATACTGGAAGGCTTGGGGGCAAAGGGTGGTGGTATGAGATACACTCTGGAACATGGTGTAGGAAGATTGACATTGGTGGTGGGAGTGGCCCTAATTTATCATATGTCCAAAACCCAATTATGGTTTCAATACAATCGAATTTTTTAAAAAAAGAATCAAACCTAGAGAATCTCAGATAATTATATGCCATGCCAGCAATCCAACCTGGAACAGTTTTGGGCAGAAAATATAGTACAGTAGATAGGGTCCTTACCTACATGCAGCCAATTCAGGTTCAATCCCTAGCATTCCATATGCTCCCTAAGCATTGCCATGAGTGACGTCTGAGTGTATAGTCAGAAGTAACTCCTGAACACTATTAGTATGACCCCCCCAAATAATAACTATATCAGCCAAGTACAAAACAAGCACCTTACCCGCTGTACTATCTCTCCAGCCTTACAGCTCAGTTCTCTTAAGCCTAATTATAACAGAAATGACCATCTCATTTCTCAAAATTAAAAAAAACAACCTGCAGGGATGTATCTCAGATTTCAGGGGTGTCTAGCCTGGATTTTCCAACTCCCAATCTCTTTTCTCCTTTTAGCTCTTCTAATAATATCTCATGCCCCAATTTTATCACAATATTTTGCACAATTGTTCAGAGAAATACCACAATAAGACACTTGCAAGCCCTGTACACTGTAGACCCAGATTCAAACCTGGTGCCACATACAGAACCGCTAAACTGCCAGGAGTGATCCCCAAGCACAAAGCAAGTTGTAAACCCTGAGCACTGTTAGGAGTGGCCCCAAAACGAAAAAATATTAAATTCCCTGGGGCTGGAGCACAGGAGGTAAAGCATTTGCCTTGAATGCGACCAAGCCAGGTTTGATCCCTGGCATTTCATATGGTCCTCTGAGCCTGCCAGGAGTGATTTCTGAGGGGAGAACCAGGAGTAATCTCTGAGTGCTGCCTGATTTGGCCCACCCACCCCCATTTATAACAACCCAATTCCAGTGTTACAGATGATGTAGCTCAGAAATAAAGTATAGGTGTTACAGGAGTGAGGCCCTAGGTTTAATTCCCAGCAAACAGATTCCAAAAAAACTAGACATGAATGCCAAGTATAAAACAGTAAGAATGAACATAGATTTAGTATAGTAGTTGGCAGAATATATTTTTAATTTCAGGGTCTTGGCCTAGCATTGCTTGGGGGCCATGCAGTGACAGATAAAATTCAGTTGAACCATATTCTCAGCAGCAAAAAATTTTCCTACTTTATATTTGAAGAAACTAAGGCTCACCATGGCACTGACTGTGGATTCTAACCAAGGGATCCTAACCATATTTCCTCATTTGCCTTCTCTTCCATATGTCCAGAATCTTCTGATCTAAAGGGAGTAGGCTAGCCTCTAACTCAGGAATGTCATCCCCAGGAAATAGAAAGACTCAGAAAGAGAAGGCAGAAAGAGAAAAAAAAAGGAACTTTTCTTCCAGGTTGCAGCACTCTTCCTACTCTCTCCTACGTACACTTCTAGACAAGCAAAACTAAATGTCCACCAACAGACTCATCCATCTCCTTCACATGGCCCAGGAGTCAAAGATAAAATTTCATAGTTGTCCACTAACATAACTGACTTTATTTCTGGTGAATTAATATCCTGTTCTTAATTGGGCTTAGGCAGATCACAGTCTTCAATGACCATATAAACTAAAGCTTGACTAATATGAGATCTAAATCACCTTTTCCAAGAAGGAAGTCAGTGACAGGAAAAGAGAGGGTAGGAAAGAGGCTTCTTCCATGTTGCAATATCTGATCTATTTTGAACAAATGTTGGTGCCTTTTGAACAGTATGTCTTTGGAACTCTATACACAAGGAGAAAAAAAAAGATGCTCAAAAAGACCCCTGTGGGGGAGTTTGGGGGATCCAGGACTGTTTGGATGGAAACTTAGTATGTGTGTCTTGCGAGATGCTGCCTTCTTTCAGAGTTAGAGGCCACCAGAAAGAAACCTACTCAGTGACCCACAAAAACATTCAAATGCTAGAAATCACAGAGGCTTGTAAGAGTTCAATAAATGAATGAGAAATATAAATAAGGAATGTACATATTCTCACATTTCTATTATATTCAGGACAAAAATCCTTTCAACACTAATTGCTAAGCAAATTAACAGACTAACTGAATTGCCCAAAATTGCTATTTAGCATGGGTAACATTGTGCAATGTGTTAAATACAAACTGTCATTGACCCTAGAGGAACTTTTATTTAAGAGGGAGAAATTATGCCTTAGAGCATTCATTCT
Organism: Suncus etruscus; assembly: GCF_024139225.1. Lineage (NCBI taxonomy): Eukaryota > Metazoa > Chordata > Mammalia > Eulipotyphla > Soricidae > Suncus > Suncus etruscus. The sequence continues at coordinate 26,123,068 of NC_064849.1, forward strand.
TTAAGCTCTCTACCATCTGTTTGGGTGAAAGACTATTTAAAGGCCAGTAATCACCATCATCACTAATTATCTGTCGAAAAATCTTTTTCAGTTAACCATTAGCATTAAATTTGAAGCAAGAAACAGGCTTATTAAATCCCATAGTAGATGTTTTGTTCTACATGTAGTTTGCAAAACACTCTCGATATTTATTGTGGCCTCTCCACCTAAAAATATAGGCTCTATGCCAGCTGTATCTCTGCCCGTAGAACTACCTATTCATTTGCCATGCCTCAGGGTCCATTTGGTCTGGACTCTAATCTAAATGTCTCAGTCTCTACATAATGATCTAATTGGACAACCATTTCTTATGGTGACTCTTCCATATCACTGAGCCCATTACAAAAGCCTGACGAATGTTCATTGTTACTGTTAGTTGTAGTGGCAGTAGAAAAGCTTTTGACATCTTGACATGACAATTAAGCTCTTTCCACTGATCTACCAAATCTATTTTTAAAGAGTTGATATAATAGCCTATCCTTTTTCACTATTTTACCAAGCAAACTTGTCTTCCAGTTGCCTTATGTCTAAATTATTTCATTCTTGCTTTTCCTCTCAACACACATTCTCTGAAACCAAAAAATATGTTCTAGAATAGCATGACCACTTTCTTTGATGATTCATTCTCAAAGATTGCCAAATTTCTAGAAAATCTAAATGTCACAATCTGTACATAATGACCTTGAAAATGTAAATTTATTTTTCTAATGCTATATTTCTAGGCCTATTATCTAATTTTCTCCAACATAAGACCAACTACAAAAATTGTTACTATGTAATAATGTCCAAACTTAAATTTTATCAATCTAGAACATTTACTAAACATTAAATACAGGGGCGAGAGTAATCGTACAGTAGGAGGGAATTTGCCTTGTTTTTAGCTGACCTTTGTTCAATCTCCCATACCCCAGATGATCCTCCTGGCACAATTGAGCCCAGAATGCAGAGCTCTAAGCTCTGAGCAAAACTTGATATTGCTCAAAAACAACTGGAACAAAACACCATAAAATACCTCTGTTTGGAAACTTTGTTAGTGCTTTCTTCTAATAGTTTCTTCCCTATTCTACTCACTATTTAAAGCTGTTGCCTTATAGAGATATTTCTTTTGTTATAATAATGTATTTATTTGAGCACCATGGTTACAAATATGTTCATAGTTAGGTTTCAGTCATAAAAAGTATACCTCCCTTCACCAGTGCAACCTCCCACCACCAATGCATCCCATACCTCTGCCTGTCTTCAAGACATTCTATTTCTCTCACTCATTACTATTGTCATGATAGTTGTTGGTGTCGTTATTTTTTTAATTGTACTCACCAATCTTTATAGTAAGCTTCATATCATGGGATGGTCCTTCCAAACCTCATTTCTCATAGACATATTTCTTGAGAAGTATGCTCCTAAACTCCTAAACTGTTTCCTGGGTCTGCTTATATCCATCTCTATCCCTCTACAATTACTAATGGAATAGGTATCAGTGACTTAATATTTACCATGTATCGCCATAACAGTTCTCAACTAAATGAATCATGATGGTTACAAAATGGACTCAAATTGGATGACTCAAACTCAAAGCAAATCATTAATTGTTTTCTTGGAATTAACACGCTGAGTCCATTCAACCTAAAAAAAAAAAAAACTAACTGTGAAAAAGCTCATTCCAATCTATTCTTGAAGTCAGGATCATTATTAGTTCAAATTAATATAAAGTTAGGATGGACTCAAAAACAAGAATAAGCAAAGAAACATTTCTGATTACTTATTTGGTGTGGCAAACAGAAGAGAGCATGCCTGTGAAATCAAGCACAGGAGAATTATATAGCTACTGAAAGAAAAAGCAGTGCTGGATTTTGGCAGCTTCCCAATTTGTGCAGTTATGCTCCCAGCTGTATCTCATTTATGTGAGAGTGCTGCATCCTAAAAATAAACCTTCCTTTCCATTGGAATTAATCTATCCCATACAACTATTGAGTTTTGCCTTTAAAAAATTGCTCTGCTCAGATGACAGACCTTCCCTGACACTTTGGTCTATCATCCCATATAGAACAATTCTTGCTTTGCTATGTATGACTTTTTTTTTTTGCTTAACTATATACAAAAAAATTTTTTATTTTTGAATTTTGGGTCACACCCAGTGGCACTCCGGGGTTACTCCTGGCTCTGTGCTCAAAAGTCGCTCCTGGCAGACTTGGAGGACCAGATGGGATGCTGGTTCAGCTACGTGAAAGACAAATGCCCTACAGCTGTACTATCTCTCCAACCCCCTACTAAGTACAACTTTTTGTCATACCCAGCGATGCTCAGGAGTTCTCCTGGCTCAGAGCTCAGAAATTGCTCCTGGCAGGCTCAGGGGATGATATGGGATGCCGGGAATCGAACCAACATCTCCTGGGTTGGCCACATGCAAGGCAAACACCCTGTCGGTGTGCTATGTCTCCAGTCCCCATATATACAACTTAGAAAAAATAACTTGTAATAATTATGCCCTTATCAAATGGTTTAAAAGGAGATGCCTAGATCATCCTTGGTATAAGGAAGTATAGGGAAGGAAAGAAAAGAATCAGAGGATATGGGAGGGGAAGATAGATTAAAAAAAAATAACAGGAAGCAGAGATCAAGGAAATTCAGGTATGTTGATGGTATTAAGGAAATACAGAAGTAAATATCAAACCACAGAGTCAACAACACTGAAATCATGAGATCCAAACGTTATCAATCTACTTGAAAAGATGGCTGTGGGGCCAGAGAGGTGGCGCAAGCAGTAGGGTGTGTGCAAGTGCAAGTGTCTTGCACTTGCTGACCTAGGATAGATCGGGGTTCAATCCCCTGGTGTCCCATATGGTCCCCCAAGCCAGGAGTGATTTCTGAGCGGATAGCCAGGAGTAACCTCTGAGCATCACCAGGTGTGGCCAAAAAAAAAAAAAAAGATGACTGTCAAGATGGCATGCTGGGAGGGGGAAGTATAAGGGAGAACCTGGGAAATTTGGTGGATTAAAGTGGACACACGTAGTGGTATTGGTGCTGGAATATTGTATGTCTAAAACTCAGCTGTGATTAACTTTGTAAATCATGGTGCTTTAATAGAACAAAATGAAAAATAATTATTCTTTTATCTATTCCTTTCTTTCTTTTTATGCATTATTTATTTTAATTTTTGGCCACACTCCACAGTGCTCAGGGCTTATGCTTGGCTTTGAGCTCAGGGATGACTCTTGATGGTGCTCATGGGATTATATAAGGTCCCAGGGATTGAACCTGGTCATCTGAATGTAAGGCAAGCGTCCTACATTCTGGACTATTCTCTGACCCTTCTTTCTTTCTTTTTATACTATATGTTGTGGGTGCAAGAATTCTAGGAAGTGTGGATACATACCTAGTCTTTAAATCTCTTGAAAATGTTAAAATAATATGCATAATGCAAATTATTCATGATTTAAGATACACACAACAAAATTTACATATTAACATAAGTGTATTTCAGTTGTGTTGAATACATTCATATTGTTGTGCAACCATCATCATCACTCATCTTTAGCACTCTTTCATCTGGCAAAATTAAAGCTTAAACCATAAAATAATAATTCCCTGTTCTCTTCTCTACAACTTCTGACATTAAACATTCTATCTTCTCTCTGTATTAGAATATTTATAAAGGGGAAACATATAATATCTGGATTTTTGTAGCTAACTTCCTAAACTTTAATATTTCAAGGTTCAGTGATATTGTAGTATCTATCAGAGTTTCTTTTTAAAGCTGAATAATAGTAGTCATGAATAAACCACATTATCCTTATCTATTCACTCATCAGTGGACAGTTGGGTTGCATTCACATTTTGGCTGTGAAATTTAAATAATGTTCCTCTGATCATGTTTATATAAATACCTCTTTCAGACACTCTTTCCATTCTTTTGGGTATACACCCAGAAGTGGAATTGTTGGGTCATAGAGTGAACCTATTTTTAATTTTTAAATAACTGCCATCTGTTTCCATTGTAGTTGCCTTTTTACTTTTCACCAGAAGTGTAAAAATGTTACAATATTTCCTCAGTCACCAACACTTACCATTGTCTATTTTCTAAATTAATTTTTAGATAATAATATGACAGGATGTGTGTTGGTATCATATTGTAGTCTTGAGCATCTTGACCAGTCTTGTTAGGCACTTGCATAACTTCTTTGAGGAAATATCTGTTCAGGTTCTTTGCCCATTTTTGAATTTAATAAGTTTCTGTTGATTGGTTTGTTTGTTGAGTTTTTAATCTCAGAAATTCTTTTGTGTATTGATACTTTATCAGATACCTGAAAATATTTTTCCAGTCTACATGTTGCTTTTTTATACTTCTATAGTAATGTCTTCTGATGCATAAAACACTGTATTGTCATGATTTCTAATTTGTCTACTTTTTCTTTCACTGTGTATGCCCTTGGTATCATATCCAAAAACTCATTGCCAAACCCAGTCATGAAACTTTTGTCCTCTGGTTTATTCTTAAAGTTTTATCACATATTCATATTTTCCCCACTATTTTATTTTAGAAATGTATGCTCCCATATAAAGTTTGAGGGCTAAGCACGTTCTGGATAAAATGCATATGGCTGGATTACTCATAAACAAAACCAAAAGATAATTAGTTCTTGTTGCCTATGCATGTGTGCACATGTATGAAGTAGGGTGTTTGCTCATTTGCATTAGGATACTACTTGCCACAAGAAATAGAGAACCCTTATAACTCAGAAGAGGAAAAAAGATAAAGATAAAGATACATAAGTTAGTAAGTACGTAACCAAACTCAAATACCTACATAAAAAATGTTTATTTCTTGTTTATATAAAATCAAAAGAATTATTTCCAACTAATTAAAGAAACTCCTCAAACTGGTGGTTCAAAGATCCATACATTTTTGTCCTGATGCCATAGTGAATAGGTTGTCCATTGACATCATGTCAGTGAAAGAGGAAAGAGTGGAGGATGAAATGACTCCCAAGACTTGGACAGTATCTAGTCAGTTCACTCCTTCTAGACCCAAAGTAGCTAAGAAATGAAGGGTATCAGAGCATAGCTGCTTTCTATGTGACTAATTTATCATTTATCCAATATGGTATGCACTATCATATGTGGCTAATGAGCAATTGGAAATGTGGCCCATCCAAACTGAAATATGCTGTAAGCGAAATTGTACAACAACCTGGGATGATTAACCATAGAAATGAATTAAACATTTTGTTAATACATTTTATACTTATACATATTAAAATGGCAATGTATTAATATATAAGGTCAAATTAAACACTATTACAATTAATTTCCTTTTTTCAATCTCATATACCTACTAGAAAATTTCCAATTACATTTGCCTTGAATTAAATTCATTTTGAATAGCACAGCTATGAAAATTAGGTATCTCAACTACACATATTATCTCAGAGAATCAAGATAAGAGAATATATTTAGGCTACCAACAAATTAGAAGGAATTGGAAAGCTTTCTGAAATCAATATATGTGTCTTTCAATAGAATATAATTCATCCATAAGAAAATATGGAGTCAGGGCCCGGAGAGATAGCACAACAGTAAGGCATTTGCCTTGAATGAAGCAGATCTATGACAGACAGTGGTTCAAATCCCAGCATCCTATATGGTTCCCCGTGCCTGCCAGGAGCAATTTCTGAGCCCAGAGCCAGGAGTAACTTCAGAGCAGCGCCGCCAGATGTGACCCCCCCCCCCCAAAAAAAAAAAAAGAAAAGAAAAGATGAAGTCAAACAATTTGATGCTATGTGGATGGATCTGGAGAGACTCAAGTTGAGTGAAAGCAAACAGCGTAAGAGGAACAGACTCAGAATAATCTCTCTCATATGTGGGATATAAAGAAATTTCCTAAGGGAATATCAAATGCCCAAAAGCAATATAAATGAAGAGCAGAAGAACTGGTCTTCAGTAGGAATCTTACCACTGGTATAGGGGTTAGAGGTGGATAAATTAGGGAAGGGAACTCTAGAATAATCACAGAGGGAAAACATGCCTGCCACAGAGGCAGGCTAGGGAGCAGGAGGAAACTATTGGGACAGGGTAGTTGACATTGGTGAAGGAACTATATGTATTTAAAAAGATGTAATCTCTCATCACTGATGGCTGTCTCAATAACTACTGACTTTATTCTTCCTTCTCTTTCTGCTCTGTCATTGTTTCTCTCTCTTTTCTCCCTGACTCTTTCATCCTGTTCAGATCAATCAAAAGGGTGGATCAACTGGCTTGATGCCCATTCACAAGAAGCAATGAGAACTTGTTTTCAGGAAGGGGGCATGAGTAGGTCAGACAAATTGACTGATGTGTTTTCTCAGCATATAAAATGCATAAATGTTGTGTGGGGTTGGCAGAAGTCAATGTTCCCCAATTTTTACACTTAATAGTCTGTATTTGTTTTGAGACCTTTTGTAAGAACTCTGTTGAATAGGTGACAAATTTCATCTGAGAATATACTATTTGATTCATGTCATCATGTGTGAAAAACGTGTAACTAATCTGTCTTTCTGGGATTTGTAACAGTGCCCAGAAATAGTCAACCTCATTGACAAGTATGGAATTTCCAACAGTGTCTCTTGGATTCAATAGATATTTTGTAACATCAGACCAGGACCACAGAACCAGGCTTATAAAATTATATGCAGAATTACATGAGTGTTAAGCTAATAACTGGAAAATATTCTGCCAAGTATAACTTCTCTGATGGGGTAAAACTTTTTTATTTATTATTTTAAAAATAATTTATAAATTTTAGAGCCATTTTCTCAAGTTTAAGTTCAAGTCCACGTAGCCTCATTTAGTGTGTGTGTATCATACATATACATATATATATATACACACATGTATATATATATCTTAGGTAAACTATTATTAAAATAATAGTGTAAGCATTGGTAATTTTATTTGCTTTGGGGCCACACATAACTGTCCTCAGAGATTACTCCTGGCTCTCTGCTCAGGAATTGTTCCTGGCAGTGCTCAGGAGACTAGTGCCAGGGATTGAACCCAGGTTGGCAGTGTATGAGACCTCACAAATAGTAATTTTTAAATTGATTGAATAAAATATGTTATTATAATTATCTATTTCTGCTTTTTATCATGACTATTAAGCAAAAATAATTATATATTTGATACCTATATACACAACTATAAAAACTAAAAAAGCAAATGAACAAAAAAGCAAAACCTAAAAATCAGACATCTTAAATATGCCATCAAGATTGTAATTAGTAGAAACTGATATTTCAAGTTATTTTATTTTTCACAGAAAAATAAATGGGGCCCATAAATGAAATGCTGGATAGAAATTTCCGTGATAGGATTTAATTGAGGGTCAAAGTAGCAGCACAGCACCTACATGGGTTCTCTGAGAATTGACATGAATAGTACTGAGAGCCCATGAGCACTGTCAGGTTTAACCCTTGTGGTCCTGCACTGTCCAGTTAGAACAACCCTCCTGGATCAGACCTACACACTGCATTCTTTGTTCTGCTTGGGCAAGTATTACCAATAGTGCCTTCCCCATGCCCAGATGTCTTTAACTCTGCTTGTGGATGTCCCCAAAAAAGATAGGTAGGATTTGGTTAACTTCAGAGTCTTCCAAGAAAATGTAGATTTCATGAGGCTGCAGAGATAGTGCAGGGGTGAAGACACTTGCCTTGTAGGTAACCAACCCCAGTTGATCTCTAATTACATAGCCTGGAGAAAGCCATCAACACTGCTGAGTGTGGCCCAACTCCCAGTCCCCTCTAAAACAAGATGAGATTTCATGGGGCTTTGCTTATTAACACTATCTAGCCAAGTTGTGATTTAGGACCCTGAGGATCTGGGCAAATAAGAAATAGGAGATGGCATAGAAGAAGGCTCAATGTTGTCATTAAAAACATATTCTGGTGACACTTGAATTTTACCATCTCATACTCTGTTTGCTAGTTCATTTTCACGGTCCAGCATTGAAGTCATGGGTTCTCCTAAGTGTCTGCTGACCTTCTCAATTCTTTTCAGAAGGTGGATGACTTTCTGGAAATAAATTGCCATAAATGCTCTCCACATAGGGCCCCCTGAACACAATTTGGGAGTCCTCCCAAAAAGAAAAGATAGGATTTTCCTGGAAGACTCTAGAAAAATTTCCATTTCCTGTGACATTTTTCAGGCTGCTGGCTAACAAGGCTGCTAGTGAGTTGAGAACTCAAGAGTCACATTCTGCCTTTCTCCTCCAAAGCTTGCTCAGGATCCACTGAGAATGTCAATCAGCTGAGAGATCCCTGCTCTGCCAGCACATTGACTGGTATCTACTATCTCCTACTGAAATACTGACCTACTCCCAGATACTTAGCTTTTTCCTGATGATGTTCTCTTGTCCTTTTCTGAATGGAGAGAGGACAAGCATGCTTCTACCACATATACTGGAATCTAAACATCCTGGAATCTAAACAACATAAGGGGTATTGGCTAGGGAGTGCAATGAAGTAATAGTAAATAATAAGTTTGGGGATCTTAACAACTTATGCATGTCTTTAATGTCTACACACAAATCTTAAGTGTATCATGGGTCTTTACAGACTTCCTGGTTCATGTTATTTTCAGTAGGTGTTCTTTTTTTTTTTCCAGGGGAGAACGTGCACACAGTCCCCACTACCACAATTTATGCAGTCAAGTTTCCCACATTTGGGGAAATCGCAGGGGTCAGCACACCCGGAGTGCAATGGGCGAGCCTCACCCTGGGGAAACCACCTTCGTGATCATGGTATCTCCCCTGCCAGGTAAGTATCAGTAGGTGTTCTTGAAATCAAGCATACCTCTTATAGACATTCATAATATTTGCCGCAAAGCTTGATTATTAGCTTCACAAATAAGAAACTCTTCTGCCTTACTGGATTTTTCCCCTTAAAGCAAAACACTGACTAAATAATTGAACAAATGAATAAATTAATGAATTGACTCCACCTTTTGATATTGGGCAGGCCATGTATTTTTGCTATCACCACTATAAGGTTGGTTTCATTCTAGTCTTTGTCTAGGTAACTCTAAATATCAGGGAACCATTAACTCCAATTACTTGCTAATAAGCAATTGGGTAAGTACACCTATAATTTTTTATTTTTTGGTTTTTTTGGGCCACACCCGGTGATGCTCAGGCATTACTCCTGGCTATGTGCTCAGAAATCGCTCCTGGCTTGGGGGACCATATGGGACGCAGAGGTAGAACCACGGTCCATCCTAGGCTAGCACTTGCAAGGCAGATGCCTTACCTCTAGCACCACCACTCCAGCCGCACCTAGAAATTTTTGTTGTAAAGTAATTCCCCTAAGACTACAATTCTCTTTGTCTACAGCTAAATAAAAATAAATAATAATAAATAGTACACAAGATAATAAATTTTTATAGAACTGTGTCATATAAACAAATCACTCTCACATTACCAATGTCATTTTAAAAAATAGAGTTGACATTAGAAATTGTTTTGTAAACAGAAGAGGAACTTAAGTCGGAGGAAGTCGTAGTACCTAAAAGATTATATCACTGATAAAATTAAAATATTATGATATGCTGATTCTTTTATTTTGAAATTTTAGATGTAGAATTCTGTAGTGACTCAGATTAGCAATTGCTATTGTAGCTAAAACTCCATTTTTCATATAATTTTTATTGCAACTCTCTGATCTCTGTGAAGCCCTTCCTCTTAATCATCAATCTAGGTCAAATTTTCCTATTGTTTTTTCTTATGGTACCTGGAAGATTTCTTTTTTTTTTTTTTAATTTTTATTTTGATCATAGTGGTTTACATAGTGTTGACAATAATATTTTAGGTACATATTTACATAAAATCAGGGGGGATTCCCATCACCAAATTGTCCTCCCTACACCTCCGTTTCTGTCCTACCTCCCATTTCCTCTTCCCTCACCCCAGGTCGGCTAGAATATGTGGTCCCCTCTGTATCTAACCCACAACTTAGTAGTCTTGCACCTGTTTGGTCTTGATGCCTCCCTTAGTTCCCCCTCTAACTGGAGGCAGGACTAGCTAGTTCAAGTTGCGTGGTTTTGTTTGAAAAAGAGAAAAGCAATAAACTGTGGTAAGGGTCTAATACCCCGAAACTGGGTGGAATCCTTCCAGAGGCTCTCATCATCGATTTGAGAGATGGAGAAAAAGAAGGTGAAACACTCCACCAGTACCAAAAGAAGTGTCAAATATCCAGTGAGGGCTTGAGCTATATCGATAAGCACCACGAAAAAAAAAAACCAGGCAAACAAACAAACAACAAAAAGCAAAACAAACAAAAACCAAACAAAAACAAACAAACAAACAAAATACGCCATGGTCTTGAAATGAGAAACATGGCATAGCACATAACGAAAGAAAAGAAAGGAAGAGACCTGGAAGATTTCTTACACAATTTTCTTGTGGACTTTGGGAAGAATGGGAGGGGAGTTTATATGATTATTATCTTACCTTTATGGGCAGAAAGCATGTTGTTTTTGTTGGCAGCAAAGTTGCACTGGTGAAGGTAAGCACTCTATGATGGAAACCCAACTATGAACATTTATGTAATCATTGTGCTTAAATAAAGAAATTAATAAAAAAGAAAGTATGTTATTTTATCATGGTATTCCTGGAACTGAGCAGACAATCACATTCAATTAATACTATATCATGAGTAAAAGAAATAAATGTCATATTTTTAATGGCTTCTGAAGAAGTAGAAGGCCAAATACTTAAATAAAAATTTATTTTCAGAGAATCTGAATTAATGCTTATGTTTTAGAAAATTTAGAAGAAATTTTAAATTTTCGTTAGATATAACAAGTAAATAAAACCCAATTACTATTAAATTATTTAAATAGTTACTTATATGCACTAATAAGCTATTTTAAATACTTCTTAGGGCTGGAGTGATAGCACAATATAGTCCCCTGAGCCTGCCAGGAGCAAGGAGTAACCCCTGAGTGCTGCTGAGTGTGGCCCAAAATCCAAAAAACAAACAAAACTTCTTAACATGCATAAAATCTGTAACACAACTTAAATGTTTTTTAAACTTGACTTAATATATCATGACTAATTTTAATAATAGCACAGTTTACATGCTTAAATTCATTAACTTTTCCAACAAGACAGCCTGAGTTACCTATAGACAAGACTAAAAACATTTGGTTGTGGGCCAGAAAGATAGATAGTACAGCAAGGAGAACACTTGCCTTGCTCACACCAACTCCTTCAATCCTCAGAACCATGTGTAGTCACCCAGCACCTTCAGTAGTACTCTCTGAACCTAGAGCCAGGAGTAAGCCTTGAGCACCAGTGAGTATGACTCCAAAATAAGAAACAAAACAATTTGCTGGAGAAATGACTCAATGAGATGAGTGAGCACTTGGAGACCAAAGTTTGAACCAAACTCAGGGTCCCTTGAGCACCATCAGAAATGACTTCCAAGAAGAGAATCTGGAATAGTCTCTGGATACTACCAAGTGTGCTTCCTAAATAAAATGAATAAAAAGACAAAATCACAATTGATTATATATATATCAATAATTTTATTAAATGTTTTTTGAGCAAGAAAAAATTAGTAGGAAATTTCAATAGGCAAAATTATCATAGCATATATGAATTAAGTTTATAAAAAAACTTATTCTCATGTAGAAAATTTTTATAGGCCATAAAATGTTAAAAAAGATTTCATCTAAAATGATGAGTGAAGAAAGGTAAGTTTGGGCCAGAGAGATAGCATGGAGGTAGAGGGCTTGCCTTGCATGCAGAAGGACGGTGGTTCGAATCTTGGCATCCCATATAGTCCCCTGAGCCTGCCAGGAGTGATTTCTGAGCATAGAGCCAAGAGTGACCCCTGAGTGCTGCCAGGTATGACCCAACCCCCCCCCAAAAATAGAAAGAAAAGTTTACAGGTTTTTATATATCTTCTCAGTTCAAAATAAAATTAAGAATTATTTAATATGGGGTCAGACAAAAGGCACATGAAAAAATGCTCCCCATCACTAATCATCAGGGAGATGCAAACCAAAACAACTATGAGGTACCATCTCACACCACAGAAATTGGCACACATCACAAAGAATGAGAACAAGCAGTGCTGGCGGGGATGTGGAGAGAAAGGAATTCTTACCCACTGCTGGTGATAATGCCCTCTAATCCAACCTTTATGGAAAGTGATATGGAAATTCCTCCAAAAACTGGAAATTGAGCTCCCATATGATCCAGCTATACCACTCCTAGGAATATACCCTAGGAACACAAAATACAATACAAAAATCCCTTTCTCACACTTATATTTATTGCAGCACTATTTACAATAGCCAGACTCTGGAAACAACCAAGATGCTCTTTAACAGATGAATGGCTAAAGAAACTGTGGTACATATACAGAATGGGATATTATGCAGTCGTCAGAAGAGATGAAGTCATGAAATTTTCCTATACATGAATGTATATGAAATCTAGTATGCTGATTGAAATTAAGTCAGAAGGAAAGAGATAGACATAGAATAGTCTCGCTCATATATTGGTTTTAAGAAAGAAAAAAAAAAGACATTCTTGCAATAATTTTCAGAGACAAAAGAGAGGATGGCTGGAAGTTCCAGTTCACTACATGAAGCTTACCACAAAGAGTGATGAGTGCAGTTAGAGAAATAACTACTCTACTCTGAGAACTATCATAACCATGTGAATGAAGGAAGGAAGTGGAACGCCTGTTTAGAGCACAGGTGTGAGTAGGGTGGGGAGGAGGGAGATTGGGGACATTGGTGGTGGGAATGTTGCAATGGTGAAGGGGGGTGTTTTTTACATGACTGAAACCCAACCACAACTATGATTGTAATCAAGGTGTTTAAATAAAGATATTAATTTAAAAATATATGGGGTCAGTAGGGCATTTGCTTTGCATGCACTAACCTAGGACAGATCGCGGTACCCAAGCCAGGAGAGATTTCTGAGCTCATAACCATGAATAACCCCTGAGCATCACCAGGTGTGGTCCAAAAACAAAACAAGGGGCCGGAGAAATAGCATGGAGGTAGGGCATTTGCCTTTCATGCAGAAGGACGGTGGTTCGAATCCCAGCATCCCATATAGTCCCCTGAGCCTGCCAGGAGCGATTTCTGAGTGCAGAGCCAGGAGTAACCCCTGAGCGCTGCTGGGTGTGACCCCCCCAAAAAAAAAAACCAAAACCAAAAAAATAAAAAAAAACAAAAACAAAAAAAAAACAAAAAAAGGAATCTTCTAATAACTTTTAAATATTAGATATTTAAATGGAAGAGAGAACATTAGTGAAAGCAAGATAGCAAGAATTTAATGTGAAAAATTATAGCTCATTTTCTCTCAGCATGGACTCTGATCAAATATTTATAGAAACATGATCATTTTCCATTTTTTTTTCACATTCAAATATATGCTTTTAAAAGATATCGCTAGTGAGGCCTGAGCGCAGAGCGGTGGTACTAGAGATAAGGCGTCTGTTTTGCAAGTGCTAGCCTAGGACGGACCACGGGATCCCCCAGCGTCCCATATGGTCCCCCAAGCCAGGAGCGATTTCTGAGTAACCCCGGGTCTGCCCCCGCCAAAAAAAAAGATATCACAAGTTTTAAATAACAAAAATAATACTTAGCAATTATGGGGGCGGGTGGGGGGAAATGTAGTGAGAGAAAGTCCTTAAACAATTCCCTTAACGTGATAAAAAGACATGAATAATGTGTGAGTGACTGAGATCTTTAAATAAGAGATTTAAGAATCAAGGCAGAGCCGCCAGGAGAAGTCAAATAATAAGGTCAGTAACATTTCCTGATAAGGAAATAGGGAGATCTATGAACTTCTGAAGTTGGTTTCCATAAACATAAGTCTTTTACTTGCTGAATTATCATCTGTTAAGATTGTTTAGCATAATAGAGAATTTAACCTTAATCAAAAGCTAAGTAGGCTTACTTAAGTTTAAGTGTTTTATTTTGGTGAATTCTATAGTTACTCTGATGCTGATTCACAAGACTGACATAAATGATCTATAGTGCTAGAAAATCTAGTTTAAAGTACACTTCTCTTTTATAGTGACATTCCCATAATAGAAGAACAGAAAATTGAGTTTGATGCTGCTGTGTTTCTGACACTTCAAATAAAATTTAATAAGTTTCTTTGACAACGCAGTAAATCCTTAAATGAAAGAGTTCAGGAGTGCTTAGCCCCATAAATTCTCTATGGAAATTTAAATAGGAATAAGAAGTTTTAAATACATCTCTCTTGGTATTTCCCATGGGGCAGCCAATGGTGTCATTCACCAAACCATAAACAGAAATATATCTTGACTATGTAATAGTCCATCTCAGATATTTACTTAAATAAAACTTTACAGTGTGGGACAACAGAGAAAGTACAGTGGGTTAAGCATGTATCTGGCATCAGGTTGCCCCAGATTCAATCCCTAGTACCCTATATGCTCTTCAGAGTAAAACTAGGCACAGAATTAAGAGTAAACCCCTAAGTACAGTTTTGTGTCAAAAAGGTTTTTAAAATTTCATGGTGTTAAGAAATTAGAAGTAAAATTCTAGACTGTGCAGAAAAAATAATAAAGACAAGTATCTAACTACAGAGAGATGTCATATTCTATAGCAATAGATGGTGTTTACTTTATGTATGAAATTTTATGACCCATTTAAAGTGAAATCTATGAACCAAATATTTCAGTTTCTATTAACCTTCTATCATTAATGTTATTATGATTCCCATTTTATAGATGAAGAAACTAGGAAATCTGGTTGACTAACTTCCTAAGTCTATATATTGCTAGAGGATGTCTATAGCAAAAGATGTGTTTTTATATTCTATATTCTCTAAACTGTTTTCAATATGGCACACACATTTTTTTTTTGGTTTTTTTGGGCCACACCCGTTTGATGCTCAGGGATTACTCTCGGCTAAGAGCTCAGAAATTGCCCCTGGCTTGGGGGGACCATATGGATGCCGGGGGATCGAACCGCAGTCCTTCCTTGGCTAGCGCTTGCAAGGCAGACACCTTACCTCTAGCGCCACCTCGCCAGCCCCCAATGTGGCACACATTTAATTCTTATTTCCAACTGGCAGGGTCTGCTGCAGTTTGATTTATGTCATTAGAAGACAAGGCAGAATCTGCATCAACAGAACTCCCAGAAACCTTCAATCAATGACATAAAGGTCTAATAGTGTCAAAGATCTTAACTCTGTCACCTCTCTGATAAGCCTCAGTGAAATCTTTAACATATTGACTACTAAGAGTTTCTAAATAGGATTAAATATTGTCATTGAAATTCATATTTTTACTTGAGAATATGTAAATCATTAACTGAATTAATTCACCATTACATTCATTATTAAAATTGCTAATATGTTTCTTGTTCCTTAGTAGAGATGATGGGGATCATCTGCTCAATAAAGGTTCTCACTTAATATCTTTAAATAGGAGTTTGTTTCTGGGGATACTCAAAGTTAAAGAAAGTCTTATACAGGATCATATTTCAAATACTCAAGCTATAGAATCTGTATATTTAATCATGCCAATAAATAGTCCATTCTCAATAGAAAGTTGATGTATCTTTTATAAAAATTATCTAAGACAAGCTTACTTGTCTTCACTTTACATATTAACTTCTTTTTTTGGTTTTTTGGGCCACACCCGTTTGATGATCAGGGGTTACTCCTGGCTATGCGCTCAGAAATCGCCCCTGGCTTGGGGGACCATATGGAATGCTGGGGGATCAAACCGTGGTCCTTTCCTTGGCTAGCGCTTGCAAGGCAGACACCTTACCTCTAGTGCCACCTCACCGGCCCCGTACATCTTAACTTCTTATAAAGAATTGTGAAGAGTTCAAAATTTTTCTTTCTGTCAAGCATCCGATAGCCACTCATAGATTAGTGAAAGCTGGTAAAAGATTCAGCACTCCTTCTGGGTCTGAAACAAAGGGCTACTTTACACACAATAATGATGGCAGGCAGAGAACATAATTTCTGTGCTCTACAGGGAAAGCTGAATGAGCCTAACTGCTTGTAGTTGATTGTACTGTGAGAGAGAAATCCTGCAAGTAGGTCAATTATTTGGATCCTGGGTATTTAGTATACCTGCTCTTTGGTATTGAGGGAACTTTATCTTTCAAAGTAGTTATGATTACAAAAAAAGATCTTTGAAAAGGTAGTCCATAATTTCACTTGTATGTGATATTTAGAATAACTGCATGAGAGAATGCAGTGGTTTAACTAGGGGTTGTCAGAACACTACGGGCCTCAATGTATAGGGAGAAGGAAAGAACTAGAGTGGAGAAGAAAAAGACATATGAATAAATGGGGGATTAGAGGTCGAGGGGATTCAGGTACATTGGTGGTGTTAAGGAAAAACAGAATTAAATATCCAAAGCACTGAGTCAACAACACTGAAATCAAGAGACTCAATTTTTTGTTCTCTTTTGTTCTGGACCACACCTGGTGCTGCTCAGAAGCTATTTCTGTCTCTACACTCAGAAATTACTCCTGGCAAGCTGGGGGTGGGAGTGGGCATATGAGATGCCAAGAATCGAATCTGGGTTGGTCAAGTGCAAAATAAATGCCCTACTGCTGTGTTATAACTCTGGCCCAGTAAGACCCAAACCTTAACAGCTTGTTATGATGACGGGCTGCAAAGGGACAGGGGAGTAAGGGGTAGATTTGGGTGAGAGGTAAGTATTCTAGAAACATTGGTGGAGGGAATTGACACTGGTGATAGAATTGGTGCTGAAACACCACAATGCTTTAAATTAAAAAATTAATTTAAAAAAAAGATAGTCCATAATAAAGGCAATGCTAGGCCCATTCCAATGCATCAACGCAAAAGACACATGGAGAATTGTATTCCAAACCCTTCTATATTCTGAAACCAAGAAAGCTGTGCATAATTTCTGTACACAGTGAAAACATGATACATTTTACAAATGGGCAGACAAATAAAGCATACAAGTAAGTGGCAAAATTTAAAAATCATGTATTACAAAGTTCTTAGTTTTTGCATTTTTGTTGTTTTTGTTTTCAAAGCAGAAATACATTTTCCTTTGATGTTCCAAAAAATCCTGTTAGGTAAGTGTTTTATAGCTGATGGGAAACTGACTCAGAACATTAGAAGCTTTACTGTCACACATCTAGTGAGTGGAGAGTCAAACATTAAACTCAGGACTTCATACATGAAAGTTGTCAACCATTTCAGTAACAACATTAGAGTAAATGAGGACCTGTCTAGAACTTAAGCCCAGCAGAAGATTTAGTTGATCTTCTCAGTTTTCTAAAGCTGATAGTTGATTTTCTGATGACACAAAAAACAGTAATTGGTGAACAGGAGATGTGAAGAGAAAAAAAGGATAGAAATCAGGCCTTTAGCTTTTTAATGTCCCAACTTCCCTATTCTATGTTCCTAAGTTCTTTTAAAACAGTTCACATGTATGAAAAAGATTCCAAAATCAATAGGATTATCCATATTTTTTTTCACTCAAATGGATATGACCTACTTATTTCAGGAATATATGCATTTACCACCAGGAACATGTGTTCTCTTGAGTGCATTTAGAATCGTCCTCTAATGCTGCATTTTGGCATATAATTGGTGTTATCATTAGGGTGCCTTCTTTGACCTTGCAAAAGCTGTAGAGATCAAGTTCTACTATCAAATTATGATTAAAATGTATCATGGACATTTGTTACTTAAGAAACTCTACCATGAACTCATTTTTGAAAAAACAACCTTGCAAGGCCGGAGCAGTGGTGCAAGCGGTAAGGCATTTGCCATGCTGGTATTAGCCTAGGATGGACCACAGTTCAATCCTCCAGCACCCCATATGGTCCCCTAAGCCAGGAGCGACTTCTGAGTGCATAGCCAGAAGTAACTCCTGAGCATCACTGGGAGTGGCCCAAAAAAACAAACAAAAAAAAAAAGGAAAAACAATCTTGCACATTGGTATACATGTTAGTGCTAAAAGCCTTGGCCAAATAGCAGATAGCCTAGGATCTGGTACTATGACTCGTTCTTGTCCTTTGCAACAAGTAATGAAAGAATTGAATGAAATAAGTACCAACCACCTCCATTTCAGATTTCTTGGACTGTGGCAACTAAAGACTCTGACAGACATGGTTTGACTTTAAGTTGTGACTTGGGTGCACACCTTCTTTGCAGGTTAGGCAACTTTTTATTTGTCTCCCAATTCACAATGCAGATCAGGCAAAGGGCCTGGGTTGAGGTGTATATGGGGTGCATTTACTAAACCTCCTCTTTCTATACAGCCAGTGTAAAGAACACAGCCTGTGGTAAGAATTAGGAGGCCTTTTCTTTTCTTTTTTTATTTTTTAATATATATATTTGATTTTTGTTTTTTAATATATATATTTAATATATAATATATTTATATATATAATCCTTCACTAGTGCAATATTCCCATGATCAATATCCCAGGTAAGGTAACTATCTTGCATCTGTTCTAACCTCCAAAGTAAAGATAGAGATACTTCGTTCCAAAATATTCATCAGTATTAAATTAAATTATATACCACTTACTAAGCACCTCTCACTGGGCCTGACACATGCTAGGTCTTCAATAAACTGTAATTTATATCATTGTCTTTATTTTATGCATATTATACACTATAATATTTCCTGTGATATATGCATATTTTGGATTATTCATTTAAATTAAGTCTGACTGCATACAAATTTATCATGCACTCTTTTTTCTGCACTTTATTTAAAAATGTCAAGCAAAGGACCAAAGAGATTGTAACATTTGCTTGGTTAAGACCTTGCCTTGCATCCTGCAACCCCCAGTTGTAATCCCCAGCACAACATATGGCTTCCCAAGCTCTGCCAGGGATCATTTGTAAGTACAGAAACAGTAATAATCCCTGAGAATCATTAGGTGTGGCTCCAGAGCAAATATATAATTGTCAAACAAAATACAATGGTTAAAGGACTATGCAATAAACAGCTATGGCCTTCACTACAGAGACTATCAACAATGTTAACTAGGTTTCTTTATCATATATCACATACCAACTTGTATTGATCCAACAAAATCCTATTTGAGGGATGCATTTTATTATTATTATTATTATTATTTTTATAATAATTTTATTTTGACCAAAATGAATTACAAATCTTTCAGAGTAATATTTTAAGTATGTCTTGACATTGAATCAGGGGAATTCCCACCACCAGAGTTGTCCTCCCTCCACCCCTGTTCTCAGTATGCATCCCCTATCCCCCTCCCTTACCCTTCAGGCTGCTAGTATAAGTGGTCTCCTCCGTGTCTAGCTTGTTGTAGATTGGGCATTGATTCTGCCGTCAACTGGCTTAGGGTTTGGTACCTAAGTCCGATCATTTTTATTACCACTTAGAGATCATACAACAGTTTGGTCTTGGTACCCTCCACTATTTCCCCCTCAATTTGAAAGGTGGAACAAGATAGTTCAAGTTATGTGGTTCTGTTTGAAGAAGAGCAAAAAGACAAACAAAATAAATAAATAAAATGGGGTAAAATCATATAAGCAAAAATGGGTGGAGTCCTTCTAGAGTCTATAAATGTTATTTTGAGAGAAGAAAGGGAAAAAGGAAGAGAAACACAACTACAATATAAAAGGAAAAATAAGGGCCCGGAGAGATAACACAGTGGCGTTTGCCTTGCAAGCAGCCGATCCAGGACCAAAGGTGGTTGGTTCGAATCCCGGTGTCCCATATGGTCCCCCGTGCCTGCCAGGAGCTATTTCTGAGCAGACAGCCAGGAGTGACCCCTGAGCACTGCCGGGTGTGGACCAAAAACCAAAAAAAAAAAAAAGAAAAAAAATTCCAAAAAGCACCTCAGCAATAACGACAACCACCACACAATACCCACGGTCCTGAACTAAAAACAAAACAAAGCACATAAAGTGAAAACAACAACAGCAACAACATTAGCAAGCTCCACCCAAATTATTTTGTGCTTCTTCTTTTTTTAATATTTATTTAAGCACCATGATTACAAACATGCCTACATGATTACAAACAAACATGTAGTTGAGTTTCAGTTTTATAAGAAAAAGAACACCCCCATTCTTCAGTGCAACATTCTCACCACCAATGTTTCTGATGTTGGGTTTGGAGAGTCTTAGCACTTGCCTTGTATATTGCTGACGACACTGTCCCCCAAACACAGAACTGGGATTTTTTTCCCCCCAGAGCTGCCTGGTGTGGTCAGAACCAATTTCTCTCACCTCCAATGAAGTAAATAAAATAAGATCTTGGTCTCAAAAGGAAGTTTATCTAATTGGCCAGCTAACCCATGTTAAGTTTTTCGTTGGTGGTTATTTGACTTGGGCACACAGAATTGGATCGACACTATCTCTAAATCCATAAAATAATAATTTGTAAAAAAAAAATGAAAGTTCTGGATACTGCTGAGCTAAGATACTCATTTTCTGCAAAGTCCATATTTGCAGAAACTTTGCCTCCTTTCTTTAACATGTGAGAAAAACCTATTCAGCAAAACTCAACCTCTCTGTTAATTTACGTCTAAAAGTAGATGGAGCTCTTCATTAGTAAAGACCATTGAAATACAGATAAAAGTAGAGAAGCTGCTGATCCTGAAGAATTACTGACTGTCCATACTTTCCAGATGCCAAGCCATGATGGTGTTTATTGTTAGAATGTTTGATTGGGTTTTATTTTCCTTTGCTGTCATTTCTCTCTGCAGAGTACAGAAAATAAAGCCCGGATGATAATTAATTTTATGCTATCAATTTTTCCAGACCTGAGACACACCAGAAAGCAAGTAAGACATTGTATCTAGATGGACCTGCAAGAGTAAATCCACCCTAATTCACTGACACTATATGCCTGAAATACAACTATGAAGGATTTGTAATTCATAAGAATATTCCATTAAAAATAAAGAGTAAATCCTTATGGGGGCTAAAGTAATAGCTCAGAAATAAGGCATTTGCCTTGTATACAAACTGATCCAGGCTCAATCCCTGGCATCTCATATGGTCACCTGAGCCCACCAGGCGTAATTCCTGAATGCATAATCAGGAGCACTGTAGCACTGTCAGGTGTGGCCCCAAAATCAGAAAAAATAAAAAGTAAATCCAGAACAACATAACATTTTAATCATGTAGACCAGTAAAGAGAATCATTTTTACCTATGTGGGTGAGTGTGATCCAACCCATTGAGTTTTGAAGAGAACAAAGAGGCAAAGGGAGAGGAAATGGAATCTGTTCTTAGATGCCAAGAAAAATCTAATTTAGACTTGCACATGGACACAGCTTTTGGGGCCCTTATTCTTGGACTATATCTCAGCACTGTCCTGGTTCTCCAGCTTATAGATGGTAGGTACTGAGACTTGTAGATACTAAGATTTGTTAGCATCCATAATGATGAGTCCATTGCTTATTAACCATCTCCTACTGGTTTTGTTTCTTTGGGAGATTCTAGATATACTGCCTGATTCTGAGATTCTTATGTTAGATATTACTGTACAAACCCATTATGCACACAGGGAGAGGATATTTTTTTTTTTGCAGAGCAAGGGCTTATCCAGCAGGTGGTCAGGAACATGAGTAATGAAGCCATTCATTTTTCTCACTAGGTTTCTGTCTCTGCTATTTATGGACCCCCAGTAAATCATTTCACCTCACTCAAGTTAGCATTCTTATATTTTAGGATCATTATTCAGAGTAGCAACAAGGTGTTTTGTCAGGGTCTTATGCAAAGATTTTCCCTGTGGGTCATTCAGCAGTAGCTCCTCGTGTTGTCTAGGTACAGCACACTCAAAAGGATACTTATTTTTGGCTCTTAGTTTTAAAGAAATGTATCCCACTGTGCAATATGGGGTAGACTGTGGGAAGCTGGCAATTGTCCTGGAAAAGAATGTATCTGTAAAATATGCAGACCCTACAGTCAGCTAGACCTGAAATTAGATCACTGTGTTCGAATCCCTCTCTGATGATGGTGGTGACCAGAGGGAAATTACTTAATTACCTCAAGTAATTAAATATCTCTGAAATTTGACTGCCTGGTCTGTAAAAGAAGAAAAATTTAATCACAAAAAATATATTGTCTAAATGCTTATAACTTGCAAGTTGCATCTCATGATATAGCACTGTTATTCTAGTTATTTTTGTTTTTTTGTTTTGTTTTGTTTTTGGTTTTTGGGCCACACCCAGCAGTGCTCAGGGGTTATTCCTGACTGTCTGCTCAGAAATAACTCCTGGCAGGCACAGGGGACCATATGGGACACCGGGATTCGAACCAACCACCTTTGGCCCTGGATCGGCTGCTTGCAAGGCAAACATCGCTGTGCTATCTCTCCGGGCCCGTTATTCTAGTTTTCTAATGTTGGGGCATTTGGCTAATTAATGAGGAAGGTGCCTGGTATTAAATCAAGAAGTCCTTGATTCACCATATTATCATCACACTGAATCACACAAGTTTGAAGGGAGAAGAAGTGAGAGGGCCGAGTCGTGAAATAGGCATGCAGCAAATATTCAGTCAGTGATAGATCTCTTCTTTTGCACAAGTGTACTTTGCACAAGAACCCCTGAAATATACACCTTAGAAATTGATCAACTTTTAGGAAGTACATAAATATTTTGAGATAAAAATAAATTTAGAATGAAACTGGGTATAAGCGCAAAGGTAGAATGTATGATTTCTGTATATGAGATCTCAAGTTTAATTCCTAGCACCACAATCAATCAATTAGACCAGAGTTAAATAGCTTTATTTTCCAATACAAGTTTTTTTTTATTAAACCAGTTTAGGGGAGACACATACAAATGGCCCAAACAGGCCATTTACAAAGTTTCAGAATAATCAATAAACATTTTAAAATCAAAATGAATTCAGCTCATACTTCATTCCTGGGTGATGTCCTGATTACTTGCCATTGATATATGGTGGAAAGCCAGTCTCTTATTCACAAGCAAGAAGTGGAGTGAAGGATGGATTCTCCTTTAGATACAGGAATAGAAAAGGGGAAACTTCCAGCAGGTTCTCAGACCTCCATATACTGATCAACATAGGTGTATGTTGGAATCTCTTGGGTGACATTATTTTTTGTATATTTTACTTCGATATATGTGTTTTACTGAAAATCTGATGGAAATGATTAGGAAGTTACTTTCTCCTTCATAAAGATCTCTCTAGGGAATGTACTTGTTTCTTTGTACACTGAGTTCTTCTGATCTAATAATTAAGGCTAAGGTGCAGATTGCTTAATATAGTCTTCTTCCTACAAGTATTTCCTTTTGAAAAGCTCCAAGATAATGTATGACTCTATCTAATAGGGCACTGCAGTCTATGGGGGTTCTAAATAGAGAACTACGGGGCTTGGAGAGTTGGTGTAGAACTATCAACCATGTAAGCACCTGGTTACTTTGGTTTTAGTGGTTTTGCATTGTTTCAGAAAGGAGAGTTTGAGAGATTCAAGAGGGCCAACATCTGAAAAACTGCACAGGAAAAGCACCCTAATTCCAGACTTGTTAATATGGGATATGACAAATTTGATCAATGACTATGCCAAGCTAAGTTGGGTTTTCTGTTACTTTCAGCAGAAACTAATCCAGCTGATTCAGAGACATTCTTTCTCAGGATAACCTTAATATATAACAGTTCTCTAATTTCATGCTATTATTCAGTAGCTCAACGACTCTATATCTTGGATAGAACCATATGATAATTGCTAGTATTTTTCATGTTTCAACTGTATGCCAGGAACTGATTAAGAAAAATCTGCTGGCTTGATTTTCAAAAGTAATGTTATGTGGTGTTAGGGTGATAGTACAAGTGTTTAGACATCAGCCTAGCAGGAACCAGATCTCCTGCACTCTATTCTTTCTCCTCATGTCCAACCCACTCCAGCACTGCCAGGTAGAGCCCTTTTGCCCCCAAACATAGTCACCAGCCTCTTCTAGCTGAGCTCTGCTAGAAGTGACTCCTATTTTTTAAAGAAATTTTATTGATGGGGTGCTGCTTAAGTGATAAGGCATAAAAATAGCCTGTACAATACCATGACTTCAATCCCAGGTATTTTGTTATCCTTTCCAATCTCAATCTATCTCATGGTCACTAGTTTTCATGTTATCACCGATTAGTGTAACATTAGATGGTAACCATGGACAATCATCAAAAGTAATGGTGAATAAATTGATCAAAGCAGAGCCAGGGGAACCATTTAGTTTTGTTTTTTTTTTTTTCTAAAATATCTGGACACACTATGAAAAAAAGTCTTTCTTAGCAGTAGTCATAGCAAAATTTTTCTGGTCTAGAGAGGTGGCTTAGAGTACCTGTCTCACAACTTTGCAAGTGTATAGTCAAAAGTTCAAATCCTGTGTCCCAAATGTGCAAAGCACCATTCTGACAACTCTGTTGTTTCTGATACTTGACATCACACAGACACACAAACACACACAAAAAATACAGATAACATAACATCATAATAACCATCAAAATCTTGATATTAGAGCTATGGACACAGCTTTTTGGTACATATCTTGCATGTACAAGAAACCAAGTTTAGTCTTTAGCACCACATAACCCTCCAAGAATCACCTGGTGGAGTCCTGTTAGTCTCTGGGCACTTTTGTGTTGGTATTGCCCTGGTAACTCTAGTTTCACAGGCCAAAACAACAGAGCATGACTAGGCTAAGCGTTGACCCATACAGCTAAGTTGATTATGTATTTCTTGAAGTCATCCCCTAAAAGCATGACCTTGGCAGTAATTCCAACATGGCTGTAACATTACATTTTCTCTTTATTTGGACAATATAGAAATCTGGCCTCAGCTTTCCTACAGACAAAGAAATGTCAGTACCAAAAACCCGCCAAAAGTTCCCTGCTGGCTAGTTTGTATAACAGGCACCAGCAGCTTGTTTTTCTGAGTGTAGCTCTAAGATGGTAAACAATTATTTCCGTCCCCCCTAAAATATATTTTCTGGCTACTACCTAAACATCATAAATATCACTGTCTCTCTCCTCCTGGTTTCTTTTTGCTTTTTGCTAAACCAAAAACATCTCTAGCTCTGGTTTCACTGCCCTCCAGCAGAGTTCTTTCTCACCTGAAGAATGGTCTTTTAAATGTAAATTTAAGGCCTGTTTTCCCATTGTACTGCTCTCCTGCTCTTTGTGGACACCTTGCATACCAGAGTTTGTGCTTATAAATGTCATCAGCTGAAAAGTAAATTTGTCTCTCATCCCTTGGATGAGGGTCCCCATACAATGCATTTTGTGTGGTCTCATTTATTTCATTTTCATATTTCATATTCGTCCACTCATGCTCCCGCTTCTCTCCCTGTGAAAGGTTCCCAGACCCCAGGAAGGTTCTGCTTAGCAACGCTGATTTGTCTGCAACAGTTCCCGTTTTATCAATTTTATGGAAGAGCCTGGGTAGGATTGGTAGTAGCTCATCTTGAAAGGTTTGAAAGAATTCATTAGTAAATCCATCTGGGCCTGAGCTTTTCTCCTTGGGCAGCTGTTTGGTTACAGTTTCAATTTTCTCCATAGTGATGAGGTATTTAGATATGCTACATTCTCCTTACTTAACTGTGGAAGGTTATAAGTGTCCAGGAATTTATCCATTTCTTCTAGGTTCTCATGATTAGTAGCATAAAGTTTCTCAAAGTAGTCTCTAATTACCCTTTGGATCTCTGCAATATCTGCCATGATCTCCCCCTTTTCATTTCTAATATGGGTTATCAGGTTTCTCTCTCTCTCTCTCTCTCTCTCTCTCTCTCTCTCTCTCTCTCTCTCTCTTTGTAAATTTTGCCAATGGTCTATCAATCTTGTTTATTTTTTTCAAAGAACCAACTTCTGCTTTTGTTGATCTTTTGGATTGTTTTTTCGGTTTCCACTTCATTGATTTCTGCTTTCAGCTTTGTTATTTTCTTCTGACTCCCTATTTTGGTTCCTTTTGTTGGTCATTTTCTAATTTTGTGATCTCTCTCTCTCTCTCTCTCTCTCTCTCTCTCTCTCTCTCTCTCTCTCTCTCTCTGTAAATTTTGCCAATGGTCTATCAATCTTGTTTATTTTTTTCAAAGAACCAACTTCTGCTTTTGTTGATCTTTTGGATTGTTTTTTTCGGTTTCCACTTCATTGATTTCTGCTTTCAGCTTTGTTATTTTCTTCTGACTCCCTATTTTGGTTCCTTTTGTTGGTCATTTTCTAATTTTGTGAGCTGTGTCATTAAGTTATTCAGGTATGCCCCTTCTTACTTCCTAATGTGTGCTTGCAAAGCTATAAATTTTCCTCTCAGGACTGCTTTTTCTGTGTCCCATAGATTCTGGCAGTTTGTGTGTTCATTATCATTTGTTTCCAGGAACGTTTTGATTTCCTCTTTGATTTTATCTCGGACCCACTGGTTGTTCAGTAGCAGCTGTTTAATTTCCAATTGTTAAAGTTTTTCTTCTGTGTCCCTCTGTAGTTCACATATAATTTCAGAGCCTTGTGGTCAGCAAAGGTAGCCTGCAAGATTACTATCCTCTTGATTTTATGAAGGTATGTTTTATGGGTCAGCATGTGGTCTATCCTGGAGAATGACCCATGTACATTGGAGAAGAATGTGTATCCAGGTTTTTTTGGGTGGAATGTCCTATATATGCCTACCAGTCCTTTTTCTTTCATGTTTCTTTTCAGTGCTAGTCTGTTTTTGTTGGGTTTCAGTCTAGTTCACCTACCAAGTGTTGATAGGGCCGTGTTGAGGTCTCCCACAATTATTGTGTTATTATTGATGTCTTCTTTGAGATTTGTCAATAATTGTATTAGATAATTTGCTGGTTTCTCATTGGGTGCATATATGTTTAATAGTCTGATTTCTTCCTGTTGCACATATCCCTTGATTAGTACAAAGTGTCCATCTTTGTCCTTTACCATTTTTCTGAGTATAAAGTTGATGTCATCAGATATTAATATGGCCACCCCAGCCTTTTTTTAAGGGTGTTGTTTGTTTGGATGATTTTCCTCCAGCCTTTTATTTTGAGTCTATGTTTGTTCTGACTATTCAGGTGTGATTCTTGAAGGCAGCAGAAGATTGGATTCATCTTTTTGACCCATTTTTCCATTTTATGTCTTTTAATTGGTGAATTTAGTCCACTGACATTGAGGGAGATGATTGTCCTAGGATTTAATGTCATCTTTGTAGATGTGTTTGTTGGTCTCTTGTCTTAAAGTAGACCTTTCAATTTTTCCTTTTCATTTGTGAAGTTTCTGAGCTGTTGTTTATCCATGAAGCTATGTATCCT
Organism: Suncus etruscus; assembly: GCF_024139225.1. Classification (NCBI taxonomy): domain Eukaryota; kingdom Metazoa; phylum Chordata; class Mammalia; order Eulipotyphla; family Soricidae; genus Suncus; species Suncus etruscus. The sequence continues at coordinate 26,150,374 of NC_064849.1, forward strand.
TCCTTCAAACCTGAAAGTGAGTTGGGCTGGGTGCAGTATTCTTGGTGAGGCATTCATTTCATTCAGTCTTGTCACAATATCCCACCACTGTCTTCTGGCCTTGAGGGTTACTTGTGTCATGTCTGCTCTAAGTCTTAAGGATACTCCTTTGAATGTAATTTCCATTTTTGATCTTGCTGCTTTCAGTATTCTATCTCTATCTGTGGGATTTGTCATTGTAACAAGGATGTGTCTTGGGGTGTTTTTCTTTGGGTCTCTTTTAGCTGATACCCTTTGGGCATGCAGGATTGGATTGCATGTAGTCTTTAACTCTGGGAGTATCTCTTTGATGATGTCTTTTACAGTTGATTCTTCCTGGGGATCTCCTACCTGGGCCTCTGGGACTCCAATGATTCTTATGTTGTTTCTATTGAGTTTATCAAAGATTTCTATTTTCATCTGTTCGAATTCCTTGAGTACTTTTTCCATTGCCTGATCATTTGTCTTAAGGTTCTTTTCTAATTTATTCTGTTGTGTTGAGTTTTTTTGCATCTCATCTTCTAGCATATTGATTCTGTCCTCAGCTGCTGTTACCCTGCTGGCAAGGCCATCCACTGAGTTTTTCAGTTCAGCTGCCATGTTTTTCAGATCTGTTATTTCAGTTTGGAGTTTTCTCATTTCTGTCTTTGTGTTCTGTTCAGATTGATCTATGCTTTTTTTTGAGTTCTACGAACATCTTCCCTATTTCTATTCTAAACTCCTTACTGAGAGGTTAATCAGATGGTTGGAATTTTTTGGGTCATCTGAGCTATTGTCTTCATTCTCTGTGCATGGTTTTTGCCTGCGAGGTTTCTCCATTGTCACGCTTGTAGTGTGATTTTTTTCTGCATGTTGTGGTGGGGTTCATTGGTTAGAAAGAGTGCGTGGCCGCAAAGTGATGTAGAGCAACCGCGCTCTTCTGCGGCCTCTAGATGACAGTTTTTTTGGTTAGTGCACTTCCTAGGTGTTGGAGACAGTATCCTGTCAGAGGATCAATTTTTCTGTCTTCTGTCTTTTATGCAGCCTTTACCTAAGGCTGCCCATCTGCTGATTTTGCTGTAAGCTGTTGGACTAACAGGAAAGGTATTTCACAGCTGAAGGAGATTTTTTCTTTGAAGCCAAGGAGAAAGTGAACACCCCCAATGCTAACTCCAAATCTAGACCACTCCCTTTAGCTTCTTTCCGGAGTTAATAGCTACCTTCAAAAACCTGCCCCCTTCACAAACTGATGTTAGCCCAGATAAGCGGCTGCAGATCCCACTTTGGAGACATAAGGTCTCCATCCCTTCTGAATATTTTACTGCCCTTTGTTCTAAAAACCTTCCCGCCAAAAGGTATGATTGACATGTCCTTTTTCCTGCCCATTTCTCCTCCTCTATATAAGAGTTGCTGAACCCAATAAAGGTGCCTCTAATCGGAACTTCGCCTGGGGTTTTCTTTACTAACCTCTCTCAGATTTTTTACAGGTGTGGTTGTTCTTTTAACCCAGCCAAATAAGAGTGCGGAAGTCCAAGAGCCTCCCAGCCGTTTCCCCGCTGGCCGGGCCCCTCCGGGGGGGCTTTAGGACCCCGCACCTAGGCCTCTGAGGAGAGCTTCAAGTATTCAGGAAAGACAGACAAGCAAAGCAGAGTTCCCTTCAAGTCCTCAGGGTCATCCAAGACACAGCAGGAGGGTGGAGCCAGCCAAAAACTCAGGTGGCTGGAAACACCATGGCCCAAGATGGCTACTGCGCCCTTCTTACACCCAGCAGAAACCAGCAGGAATCAGTGCGTGTATGTCCTGACCTACCTCTGAAGCAGGCAGGATCACCGGCAGGAAGCTGATGAAATCCAATCTCAGGCAGCTGGAAACCACATGGCCCAAGATGGCTTCTGCACCCTTCTGACTCCCGGCAGAAACCAGTAGGAATCAGTGTGTGTACGTCCGACCCACCTCTGAGCCCAGTCTTTGAATAGACCAGAAGAAGGAAAGTTATAGTTGAGAAAAATGCTGATGGAAAGTAAAGTGAGTGAGAAGATGGAAGGGTACAGACATGGATGACAGGGAGATGAGTGCCTGGTGATGGGACTTGATGTGAGGAAACACAATGAGTTAATTTGGATATCATGATGGTTCATGAATGCAAAACCATTTGCAAGACTTAGACTAAAATGTCAAAAATTGATATTAGAAATTGAGTTTCAACTGTATGCCCAGTGTTGCTAGTTACTTTTATTTACATTATTTTATTTTTATATAACCTTATAAGGTTGGTATTGTTATTTTTTTCATCTCTTTGGAAGTTGGGATATTTAAGGAATTTGGCACAAGGCCTCACATATGCAAAGGCATGCACTTTGCCTCTGCACCTTATCTTTATGTTCCCAGTTTAAAAAAAAATATATATATTATATATATATATATATTTTAGTTTCTTTTTTTTGCTCATATTTAATGGTGTGCTCAGGGCTTTGCCTGGATTCAGTCTGGTTTCTGCTTTCAATGTATGCACTCCAGCCTTTGGAGCCATCCCTCCAGCCCTGTTGGCACAATTCTTCACCTAGGTTTCCTTATGAGACTAAATGAGGCCTCACTTAAAAAGACTACAAAATTCAGATTATAATCCAGATATGACAATCTTCATCTGGTAATCTACCTTTAAAAACTATTTGGTTATATATATATATATTTTTTTTTTTTTTTTGGTTTTTGGGCCACACCCTGTGACGCTCAGGGGTTACTCCTGGCTATGTGCTCAGAAGTTGCTCCTGGCTTCTTAGGGGACCATATGGGACACCGGGGGATCGAGCCGCGGTCCGTCCTAGGCTAGCGCAGGCAAGGCAGGCACCTTACCTCCAGCGCCACCGCCCGGCCCCTTTAAAAACTATTTGGGAGGTCACAAAGAGCTCACAGGATTGTATGCTTTATGAGAGATCCAGATTCAATTTCAGATACTGTCTGATTCTCCAAGCACCAACAGAATCAACCTCTGAGCATACAGCCTGGAGTAACTTCTAAATTTTACTGAGTGATGACCCCTTAAACAAAGTAATCAAACCAAACATTAGAGTAATGGCCATATATTGGACAGCCATTGCTCTTCTCTCTGATGGTTCTAATGCAAATAAGAAAGGCCAAATCACTCTTCTCAAAACCCAGAGAATTCCTGCCCTAAATAGGTTCCTTCTTATACACAACTTGTCTGGAAGACATTTCTGGGGTCTGAGCCTCCCTTTAACTCATCAGCATCATAGAGTACATTTTAGTATATGAAATCTACAAACATAGGATGGTGGTAGTGGTGGGTGGCTAATAAAAATGCATGGTGATGTGTGCTCTACTTTCACTAGCCAAATTCTGGATCTATATGGCTATTCCTCATTTTTCTATATCTATTCTCTACCCTGCTGCCCTTGGCTTATAGTCTCAGTGGTCTGGTTTTCTGGGGCTTCATCAATGGGTTCCTTCTCTTTGGGACACCAAGTTAGGTTCATTCTAAGAAAGGTATAAGTTATGGGAAGGAAAGGAGTGAGGGGAAGGTCTACTCTGACCCCCACAGAACAATATGGGCAGTGTCTGGGTTTCTCTCCAAGCCTCAGTTTGTCGGGCAGCCCTCTCTCCTCCAGCCAGTTGGAACTCATAGTCCTTTGCCTCTCACTTCTCTCCTGAGCCCTTCCAATTCCCAAAGTGAGCCAAGACTCCTCTGAGGTGTTTCCTTTCCCCCTCAACACTCCCTAACTCTGCCCACATGTCTGCCAGTAGTCCCTGAATTCAGCTCTCCTCAATGTCCCTGTTTGAGCAAGCCATCTGTTTCCTGCCAGGACCCTGCCTGATGCTCAGCGGAAACAAACTTTAACTATTTTAAGCAAAAATGGAATTTGGGGAAAAGGCAGGCTTAGAGTCAGAAAAAGAGGGGAGGTGGGAGGAGCAGCAGAGTAAGCAGGAAGCAGTGGGTGCTTAAAGGATCCAGAGCAGATGCCCTGCATTTTAGAACCTAAGCCATCCATTGTCACTGCTGGAATGTCCCCCTGGATTGACCCTTTTATTACCTACCTGAGGCTATGTCTAGGTTTTTTTATATATCTCCAGGTTAGATGGTCCCTTTGACCAAAAGAAGTGGAAATCACTGTTCTTCAGGACCACACACCCTATGGCAGGGTCCTTTGAAAAAAGAAAATGGGGGTACAAATAAGAAAAAGACAAATGCCACTGTATTTGTGATGGGTGACAGGAAACTGTCTTACCAATCCAAGCATCTTCAAATTTTCTTCAATTATGTATGTGCAAGTAGACATTGGCACTTTCCCACATGCATATTAGTACAAGAAGGACCATTTGCTAAGCACTGTGGATGAAATATTTTGTAAAGAGTCTTTGACTTATTTAGTTTTTGGTTTTGAGGCCGCGCTCAGGGTTTACTCCTGGCTCTGTGCTCAGGAATCATTGCTAGCAGGCTTAGAAGACCATATGGGATACCAGGGATCATAAGAAGATCAGCTGTTCTCTGGAAAGGATTTTAGCTGTCTCAGAGATCTAGCCTGACCTCATCTAGGTAATCTCTGTAGATACTCAACCTTTCACAAGAATGCTTATTCATTGGGTCTTTTGCCCAAAACAAAAAAGTCAAACACCAATAATTCCAAATCATGTAGTTCTACACATTTATTTATGATATCATCTTGGGGTAGAAATTGGTTCCAACAATTCTTTTGAGTATCTTTCCTCTTTTCCTCTATTGCTTTCCTTTATTTCCTCTGTTGGCTTTCATGTGTTTGCTTATGGTGCCCACACATTTGGTGTGGTACTTGCTGAGGATTACATTTTTTTAGTTGTGGTTCTCAAACATATTCTGGCTGTTATTCACAGGTGGTGGCTAGGAAATTCACACAGTGCTCAGGGAAAATTCCACCTTGACTGGTGCTCACAAATTAGTTTTGGTGCTCACACAGAGACACACCTTTTGGTGTGATCACATACCACCTGGAAGTGGTGCAATAAAAAACTGTTGGCACTGGAGATCTCTGAAAGAAATGCTTCTGGACATAAGATTGCAAGGTTCATGTCGTACATGATCCTGTAGTTTTGGGGAACTGAACTCTCAGTCTTATGCTTGCAATGTAGGTACTGAATAAGGAACTGAGCAATCCTTTGGTCTATTCTCATTTGTTAGTTATCTTTAAGAGTATTTTGCATCTCAACCAGGACTCCCTGGCCTTACCCAGATTTAATATTCATAAATTCAAGATATAGTTAAGAATACCATTTTATTGTGAATTAAACATAGTTTCCTGAGAAGTTTAAAGATAATACTAACTTATCCCATTGATAGTTGTATTTATAGTTCATGCAATTACTAAACCTAGCATAAACTTCTTACTATAGTTTTGTGGGGCTTTCCTAGCATGCTCTGGGAAAGCGATATGGAGATTCCTCCAAAAACTGGAAATTGAGCTCCCATACGATCCAGCTATACCACTCCTAGGAATATAGAATATACCCTAGGAACACAAAAATACAATACAAAAACCCCTTCCTTACACCTATATTCATTGCAGCACTATTTACCATAGCAAGACTCTGGAAACAACCAAGATGCCCTTCAACAGACGAATGGCTAAAGAAACTGTGGTACATATACACAATGGAATCTTATGCAGCTGTCAGGAGAGATGAAGTCATGAAATTTCCCTATACATGGATGTACACGGAACCTATTATGCTGAGTGAAATAAGTCAGAGAGAGAGAGAAAAACGCAGAATGGTCTCACTCATCTATGAGTTTTAAGAAAAATGAAAGACATTCTTGCAATAATAATTTTCAGACACAAAAGAGAAAAGAGCTGGAAGTTCCAGCTCACCTCAGGAAGCTTACCACAAAGAGTGATGAGTTTAGTTAGAGAAATAACTACATATGAGGAAAATGGAGAGCCTGTTTAGAGTACAGGTGGGGGTCGGGTGGGGAGGAGGGAGACTTGGGACATTGGTGATGGGAATGTTGCACTGGTGATGGGTGGTGTTCTTTACATGACTGAAACCCAAACACAATCATATATGTAATCAAGGTGTTTAAATAAAAAAAAAAAAAGAGGCTAAAGCCTGTCTGTAATGCCAATTTCTAGACAGGGATGTAGAAAAGGGAGGGGCTGGTCACCACAGCCATCTAGCTTCTCTGATTGTAATGTGCTCCAAACAAATATAAGAAATGGGGTCACAATTCTCCTTGGTCAGGCAAGAGTTAGTATAGAATGGAATGCCAACCAGCAGGCATCCTATCCCTGCACTGTCTTCTCCAGTAGTTCAAATGACAGTTGGCAAAAAGACAAGTAAAAAGAAAAAAATATAAACCAACCAACACTGAATATTCTGAAAGCTAATTAAGTATACTAGTCAAGACTAATACCAGGGGGCTTGAGTCATGATATAATGGGCTTGAACATTAATAAAGATAAAAGAAATTAAAAATAAATAAATACTCAATTCTGAAAATAGTATAAACATGATCAGTTTCAACAACTTTTAATAAAACAATCTGGGTAATTAGTAATTATAAATTTTATATGAATAAATCCTGTGAAATATTTACTAATTTAAAATCAAACTATAAATTTTATATAATGTGAGATATTTACTAATTTTATAAAATAAAAAAAATAATGGGCTGGAGCATTATGGGAGACCTGGGTTGGTTTGGTTTCTGGTACCCAATTGTCCCCGTCCCCTGAGCACTGTCAGGAGTGACTTCCAAGCCCAGAGCCAGGAATACCTCTATGCACTACCAAGTGTGACCAGTAGGAACCCCCCCCCCCCAAATAAAATCCATAGTGAAACAGTATATAGAAAATTAGTTTATTGCCACCTTAAGGGATATTCCATATGTATTGTTAAGACTGTAAATTTTTATTTATATATTTGGGGGGGATGGGTCACATCCGGCAGTGCTCAGGGGTTACTCCTAGCTCTATGCTCAGAAATCGCTCCTTGCAGGCTCAGAGAACCATATGGGATGCTGGGATTCGAACCACTGACCTTCTGCATAAAAGGTAAACACGCCTTACCTCCATTCTATCTCTCTGCCCCCCCTTTTTTTTGCGTGTTCTTTTTTTTATTGTAAGAATTTATTCAAGAGACAAAATTGATTAACATAATGAGGTAAACTAACATAACATGATATAGTGATATAACATAACATATAATATAATTGATATAATAATAATACATGTAAGTCAAAGAAAGTTTCTGATTAAAAACACATTTTTTCCATAATGGCTTACATATCTTTCACAGTAGTATTTTAGGTACATATTAACATTGAATCAGGGGAATACCCATCACCAACTATGTCCTCCCTCCATTCCAGTTCCCTTTCTACAACCCATATACCCCACCATCACCCCCCGGGCTGCTAGAGTAGGTGGACCCCTCTTTGTCTGGCTTACTATTAGTGATCACATATCTCTTTGGTCCTGGAACCCTCCCTTGTTTCCCCTTCTATTTAAGAGGCAGAGCTAGAAAAATCGAGGTATGTGGTTTTGTTTGAAGGCAAGAAAAGCAATAGAATGGGGTACAAAATAAGAGGAAGAGAAAGAAAAAAAAAAGAAGTCAAAAGTCAAATACGCTGAAAATGGGCTGAGTCCCTCTAGAGTCTTCCAACCTCAGTTTGAGAGAGGATGTGAAAAAGGTAATTGAAATACCACAACAATACAGAAAAAAATATAGAATTAAATAACCGGTGAGCACTACAGCAATAAAGACAGGACCATACAATAGTCTCAGTTCTGAAATCAAATCATGCTCGAGTACAACAAGATAGAGAAAGACAAGACAAAATAAAATAAAATAATATTGGAGACATCAACCGTAATCTCCACACCAAAATAAAGACGTCAAAAAAATCAATCAATCGATAAGTAAACATGTGGAAAAATGATTGTTTTGTGCTTTTTTTTTTTCCTTTTCTTTATCCCCCTGCATAGGCACAGTAACTATTGGAGATATTGTAGAGGGAATTCCCTTGACCTAGGAGATACAGGGTTTCTCCACCCTGAAGTATACTATACTGTCATGGGATTAACTCTAGACTCCTTGCATGATCATTTACTCTCCCCTTGCTGCTTTCGTGGTGTGTGGAAGACTTCTGCTTTGTCTTGGGTGGTAAAATCAGACCTCTGTTTCTAGAGATCTTGGTGTCTGCCCCCTTTTTTAAATTTTTTTTATTTTTTTAAGATTGTAAATTTTTAGAAAGGAAAATATTTTCAAGCTTAGAGTGTGTAGATCCAACTGCTAGATCCAATTTGGTAGGTGGCTTCTAAATTTTGAAAGTGAAAGGACTGTTTTTTTTTATATTAGGTTTCCTCTAGAGAAGCATCAATTTAATAAACATAGTAAATAGTTTCTAAATAAAAGAATAAATAGAATAAATTAGTCATAGGCTTCATTTTCGTTTTTGTTTTGAGGTCATACCCAGCAATCCTCAGGGTTATTCATGAATTTGCACTCAAGAATTATTCCTGACAGTACTTGAGGGACCATATGAGATATGCTAGGGATCGAACCTAAGTTGGCCTTGTGCAAATCAAGCGCCTTGTCCCTTGTACTATTGCTCCAGCCCAGCCATCAACTTTTTAATGACAGTGGCAAACAAATTCACCTGAAAGAGTTTTCCTTTGTGATTAAAAGCTTACAGAAGGCAGTTGATAGTGATTCTTCTAAATGTAGCTAAATTGTTTAAACATAACCTTTACATGAAAAATTGTGCTCTCAAACTAAAGGGTGACTATTTGATTCATAATTAAAGAACTATATTCTTTAATGCAGAGGTTTTATTCAATGCTCATGCAAGATTATCACTCAGATGACTAAATCAACCAATTAACCAACTGTCTTTAAAACTCAACTTTCCCTTTGGCAGCACATATACTAAAATTGGAATGATAGAGAGATTAGCATGACCCCTGTGCAAGATGACATGTAAAACTCAACTTTTCCTATTTATGGGCTAAACAGTTTTTCTTTAGTAAGATAATGGGGCTACTCTGTGATATTTATTCCTTTTTTTCTTTTTAGGGCAACACTTGGATTATTCAGGACTTATTCCTAGCTCTACACACTGGAATCACTTCAGGGAGACTCTGGGGTTCATGATTAAGGCTAGGGATGGAAGCAAGGCAAATGACCTACTTGTACTATCGTTCTGGTCCCCAATAGTTACTATTTTTTAGTGCACCTGACTGACAACATTAAGACACCAACTTTATATTGGTATCCTAGAATTTTGAAATTTTTTTTTTGTGAAATCACAAGTGCTAGAAACTGGCTTAATTAAAAACTAAGATTCACTTTATAAAGTATATTATTTCCTAGAAGTTACCTACTGAAAACACACAAACAAATAAACACTGACCTTAGTTGTCCAGAATAATAATAGTCTACAAACATTTAACCCCATCCAAAATGGGAACAAATGAATATACTTTTCTTCAAAGAAAAAATTCATATGGTCAAAAGACACAAGAAAAAATGCTCTACATCATTAATCATCAGGTAGATGCAAATCAAAGCAGTGAGTTATCATCTTACATCACAGAGACTGGCACCCATCAAAAACAAAAACAAAAACAAAAATCAAGAACACCTAGTGTGAATGCAGAGAGAAGGGGGCTTTCATTCACTGCTGGTGTAAATGTTAAGTCCAGCCTCTTTGGAAAAAAAAATATATATATTCCTCAAAAAACTAGAATTTGAGCTTTCATATGATCCAGCAATACAACTACTAGGAATATACCCCCAAAGCCCCAAAACATCATGCAGAAAAGCTCTCTGCATTCCTATGTTCATTGCAACACTATTTATAATAGCCAGAATCTGGAAACAACTCAAGTGCCCAAGAGTGGATAAAGACACTGTGGTACATCTACACAATGGAGTACTATGCAGCTGTTAGGAAAAAAAATGAAGTCATGAAATTTGCTTATACATAAATGGATATGGAGATTATTAAACTGAGTAAAATGAGTCAAATGGAGAGAAATAGACATAGAGTAATCACACTCATTTGTGGGATATAAGAAAGATAAAAGATAGTCTAGTAATAATATCTACAGACAAGAAAGATGAGGATCAGGAGGACCAGTCTGTGGTAAAAAGCTTACTACAAAGTGTAGGGAATGCAATTAGGGTAATAAATGGTCCATTGTGACAATGATAGTTGGAACTGATCACTCTGGATAAGAATTAGGGCCAAAAGTGTATAAAGTGATATGCCTGGTACCCTTTCACCCCTTCACTATTAAAATGTGTTAAAATGTATTAAAAATTAGGGGAGTGTGTGTGTGTGAGAGAGAGAGAGAGAGGAGAGAGAGAGGGAGAAAAAGAGTGAAAGAGAGAGAAAGAGAGAAAGAGAGAGAGACAGAGAGAGAGACAGAGAGAGAGAGAGAAAGAGAGAGAGAGAGAGAGAGAGAGAGAGAGAGAGAGAGAGAGAGAGAGAGAGAGAGAGAGAGAGAGAGAGAGAGAGAGAGAGAGAGAGAGAGAGAGAGAAGAAAAAGCCTGCCCCATAGGCAGGCAGGGAGGAGAGCAACAGTGAAACTGGGGACATTGGTGGTGGGAAATGTGTAATGGTGAAGGGTGTCATATATTGCATAGCTGAAACTCAATCATGAATAACTTTGTATTTGTTAAAAACAATTGTATTGGGGCCGGAGAGATAACACAGCAGTAGGGCGTTTGCCTTGCATGCAGAAGGATGGTGGTTCGAATCCTGGTATCCCATATGGTTCCTCATATGGTCCCCCGAGCCTGCCTGGGGCGATTTCTGAGCATAAAGCCAGGAGTAGCCCCTGAGTGCTGCCGGGTGTGTGACCCAAAGAAACAAAACAAACTCACCCCCCAAAAAAAAAACAATTGTTTTATGAACAACCTTGTAATCAAGTGTTTACATGAAGTAATTAATAAAAAAAGATTGATGTGTAAGGCTGAATAAATAAGTGAATAAAGTTTCATGTTCAAATAATAATGAAAAATAGTCTACAAATACTCCGTGGTCCCTCTTTGCTGAGTATTGCTCGAAGGACTTAAAAATGTATTAAATAATCTAAGTTTCATAGCAGTCCAAGGAGGAGATTATTACTATCATTTCTATTTTATTTGGAATTCCAAGCACTGATAATCAAAAAATATCGACCCGTAAGACATATGCTCTCAGTTAAGTGTAGAGCCAGTATTTAAACTAATGACCCCAGAACCTATATTCTTACATTACCAAAAAACTGGGATGCATAAACAACAGAAGGCATTGGCTGTTATTATATTCTAATGATTACAAATTGGCTGTTCAATCAGCATACAGATTATAAACTCTATCCAATTATCTTTGATTTAAGTCAGAGCCTTTCCTAATCTTACCTTATCAACCCGGTTCTGTATGGCATATATTTAGCTTCAGTTTGTACACAGATATTGCTTCAGGCAACATCCTTGTTACTTAAGCTCATGTTTTGATTAGCAAATTCCACAAAACAAAAAAGGAAAATATGTTATTTCCAAGAGGCCATTTCAACTAAGTAGGGGATGAAATCACAACATTAATAAATCTAGTTGTCAGCATGAAGTCAATTTAGGGCAAATCCAGCTTTATAGTAAATAATTAACACAGTTTGTTTAGTTTACTTTATAAAGCTTTTCTATTTAAAAAAAAGTAGCATAACACCAGCTTTCAAATAAGATAAGCAGCCCAACAAAATGGCTTTATTTAAATGAGGTCGCAAACTTTAATGGGAACTACAATATTTCGGAAATTTACATATAACATCAAGTGGGCAAAAAGGCAAATTAAGAAGGGAGAATCATAATTAAGGGATCAACCCGGACTTTCTACAACAACAAAAACAAAAAGCACAAATCACTTCCAAATCAACGTCAAATTATGGGAAACAATTTCGGCTTTCAAAACTTCAATCCTTAGGAATGCTAAAAAAATGATTAAAGACAAATTTAATAATATTCTACTCTTTAACCTCATTTACCCAGACATTGCACTACAGGAAGGGACCTGCCATTTCATGTTAAAGGTAGAGAAAAGGTTCACTACTATGAGTGCTGAAATCCCCATACAAAAAATCAGTGCATCAAGAGGTTCTAGAGTTTCTGAAAGTTGAAGGATATTTTGTGCATTCACACCACCTCTCAGTCTGACAGTTGGGTGTGCAAAATTGAACCCCAAATACCTTGCATAAACATGGGGTACATATATATGTATATATACGTTGTGTAAACATCGGTATATATATAAACTTAATTTTCAACACTGCTGGCAACTCTCTCACAAGGATCCCTATCCTTGTCCCACATGCCCAAGTTAAAAAAGAAAAAAAAGGAAGCAGTTTCAAAACGTCTCTAGCCACCTAAGACCTCAAAGCACTTCCGTAAGACTATTTCCTCTGATTCCAACCCAAACCCATCCCATCCTAGCTCATCCTATCCAGCCCTGACCAGCCCGCTCCGCGCCCCGCCCAGTCTGGTCCATCCAACTCAATAGGACCTATCCCACTCCAGCTCTCCCCACTTCCCCCGCCTCCTACAGCCCACGTGACCTCCTCTCCGCCAATCAGCAGCCGAGACCTCCGCCCAGCTTTTTTTATTTTTTTTCCCCTTCCCCTCCCTTCTCCGCCGCTCCCTTTTCAAAAGCTTCCACCCGGAAACCCCGCCCCCTTTTTCCTTTTCCACCTCCCGCCCCGGAGGCTCCGCCCACATTCCCCGTTCCCCGCCCCTCATTCGCCAGAGCTGATCCCGCCCTCGCCCCACCTGAAGTCGCGCGCGCGCCGGCCTAGCTCGCTCTCTGTCCTCTCGCGAGGCGAGACTGAACTCGAGCGTCCCTCCTCCCTCCCGCCCCCCCTCCCGCCGCGGCCGGCCGCCTCGCCCCGCCCCGCCCCGCCCCGCCCCGCCCGCTTCCCCCCTCCCATCTCCCTCCCTCCCTTCCTCCCTCCTCCCCCCTCGGGGCCGGATCTCGTCGACGGAGGCGAAGGCGGAGGAGGAGGAGGACGACGATTACGACGACGACGACGACGACGACGACGACGTTCGGCCTGCGCAGTGAGATGTTGAGCCGTCGCCGCCGCCGCCGCCATCGCGGAGGAGCGCGCTAAAAAGAAGAGAGCCGAGAGACCGGGCGCGTGAGGGTCGGGGCCCCCCCCTCCCCTCAGGCCCCCCCCGCCCCCGCCTCTGCCTCCGCCGAGCCGCCGCCGCCGCCGCCGCCGCCCGCCGCGCCCACACAGCGCCCCCTCGCGCGAGCGCCCGCCGCTGAGGCCGCCCAGTGGCCGGCCCGGAGCTTCCTCAGCCAGTCAGCCAGTCAGGCAGCCAGGCAGCCAGGCAGGCGAGGCAGGCAGGCAGGCAGGCAGGCAGGGCAGCCACCGGGGGGGCCGCGCCGCCGCCCTCAGCGTCGCCCCTCGCCCGCCCGCCCGCCCGCGCCTTCAATGTGACACCGGCGCTTCGGAGCGCGACCCGAAGCCGCCGCCGCCGCCCTCGCCGCCCTCGCCGGCCTCGCCGCGGAAGGGCCCGAGCACCATGTCGAATCTGAGCAAAGGCACGGGCAGCCGGAAGGACACCAAGATGCGCATCCGGGCCTTTCCGGTGAGTCCCACAGTCGCGGCGCGCAGCGGAGCCGCGGCCGAGCGGAGCGCAGCCCCAACCTCAGCCCCGGCCCCGCCGGCCGCCCGCCTCACGCGAGGCCCCGGCCGGACTCCCCTCCGCAGGCCGCCCCGGGGAGGCCCGGCCTCGCCTCGCCTCGCCTCGCCTCGCCTCGCCTCGCCTCCCCTCCCCTCCCCTCCCCTCCCCCAGGCCGCCGCGAAACCGTGGGGCGCGAGCCTTCCTGGCCCCGCAACGGGGCGGCTCGGCCCGGGCTCCCCCCTTCGAGGGGCCGCGGCCCTACTCCAGGACGGGGGTCCGTGCCACCGCGAGGTGGCGGGCGGCGCCCCCCGGCACACATGAACACACACACACACACACACACACCTCCCCACAACTTCGCTCGCAGCAGCAGCGCCGCCCGCCCCACGTTGGATTTCTTTTTTTTTTTTTTCTTGGGGGGGCTCTAGGCCCAACCCCTCGCCCTGTTCTAAAGGCGGACGCGGGCCTCGGACTCTTTCCCCCCCCCCCCCCACTCCTTCACCCAGCCCAGCGCACAGGGATGATGATGGGGACTGGCCACTGGGTGCGTGCAACTTTTCCAAAAAAGACTGGGGGTGCCCCCCCCTTTCTTTGCCTGCCTCCCTGCAGGCTGGCAGGCTGGCAGGGCTTGTGGTGCCCGGTGGGGAGGAGTTGTTGCTGGACTGGCCGGCTGCTCTCTTGCCCTCTTTTCTCTCTGCCCCCGACCCCGACTCCCGTGACTGGTTTTGGTTCCACGCAGTGCCGAGCATCTTCCCCCCCTTCTCCGTTGCACTTTTGTGCAAACTTGGGGGCGGAAATGGCCTCCTCGCCCCGGCTCCTGGGCTGCTTGCTGGCTTGCTTGCTTGCTTGCTGCTTGGTCCTGGGGCTGCTGCCACACAGGATCCAGCGGTTCCCCATTTCTTAGCTCCAGGAGCTTGCTTGCTTGCTTCCCCAGCTCTTTTTGTTTTTGTTTTTGTTTTTGTTTTCTTTTTCTTTTTTTTTTCCCCCATCACCCCAAGTTGCTCCACTCAGTAGGATTTTTTTTTTGAGGGGCGAGACCCCTTGGATTTTCTTTTAGGAACTTTTTTTTTTCCCTCGGGCCTTTTTGAGCCCCTTTCTTGCCTCGTTTCATAGACGGGATAACTTAAAATAGTGTCATCTGATTCTTAGAGCCAGTGGCAAGCCATTAAATAAATGGTGCTGCTGGGACAGGGAAACTGGACATACTGGCTCCTTGTCACTCCAATGGCAGGTACAGACAGCCAGAGAGACAAAAGTAGCAAATGAACAAGTTTTTTTCCCCCAAATAGTAGAACTAGAGAAAGTGAAGAGGAGTGGGGGGAAGGTAATGCACTTAAAAAAAAAAACCCACCACATTCGAAAAGGTGTCTTTGTTGGTGGTGGTTTGAAAGTAGTTTGCTGTAGACAAGGTCTTATCTTAATATAATGGTCCTACTTGAGCAACAAATAATCTTAGAGACCTTGAGGATCTCCGAATCTTCTTCTGTGAGAAGAAAGACTACATGTGGCTCAGAGTTTTGAAATTGTAATTAAGTCAATAGGGCTGTCTCAATGTTGCAGATTTCTGGCATTATGTAAATAAAGTTAGTGTGTACGCAGGAGAACTGAATGAAAGGAATTTTGACTTCATGTAAAAGTTTTCCGAAGTGTGAAGAAATTTCTCACCTTATAAAGAAAATGAGAAATGTTGACCTGAGAGCACTACTTAAGTTCTTTAGTATGATTTCTCCTTATCATGGAGTTGGATATGTCAGTTTTGTGGGGGATACTAGTTTTCCTATTCATTTAGTTCTGACCATCTTATCAAAATATCAGATTACTCCGAATTGAGCACTTATTTTTTTCTTTTTTTAGGAAAGCATTGCTTTCCTTGAACTAAGGTCTAGTTTAGGTTTACTATTAAAATGTGAGATATCTTCTTTTGACATCAACTCTATTATGTTAATTAAGAATATGTTAATATTGTGATTAACCGGTTCTAGGTTTATGGTGTAGCTTTGTGATCAATTCTTTGATCTCTTGAAGAGAGGTTTGCCTGTTTCTACCTGTTCTTATTCCTTCCTTCTTTCATTCATTGAATACAGTGTGTCAGGCAATGTTCTAGGTGCTTGAACTATATATATCATTACTGCTTAAAAGACCAACATTCCTGTTTTTCTGGATCTTGCATTGCCGGGTGGAAGTGGTGGGGTTTAATTGCTCCTTGAGCTGAATAATATAGTATTAGGTGATAGGTTCGTTAACTCATAGTAAAGGAACTATTTTAAAAATAGACTTATGGTTATGATCTAGTTTGGACCCTTTCTGTCATTTGTTATGTCTCACTTTGCCTAAAATGCTTTAAAAATATTTGTGAGTGACTCAAGTTTGCTAATTCAGTAGTTAATATTTGCTGATTTTTAAAAAAAAATTTTCATTTCTGAAGAATGGCACTCTTAAATAGTTCATTAGGAAAATAACTATTCCATTTTTTTATATGTAACAAGTTTAGACCGTAAAATCAGCCCTTTTTGATAAGTTTTATGTCTTGAGTGATATATTTCACTAGTTTTGGTAAATGTATGAATATTTGTAAATCATCAAAAACATTTTTAGGTTAGCAATCTTACATAACAATAGTTTGCATGAATTGCTAGTCAGAAATAGTGCAGTTATTTCATAGAAATTTGTGTATACTAACAGACTTAAAATCATTTTACATTATTACTTCGCTAACTTGATTTAAAAGAAGTTTCAGATAGCGTAACCAAAGATCTCAAGTGCAGATTTCAGATTCTG
The DNA here is from genome assembly GCF_024139225.1 of Suncus etruscus. Classification (NCBI taxonomy): domain Eukaryota; kingdom Metazoa; phylum Chordata; class Mammalia; order Eulipotyphla; family Soricidae; genus Suncus; species Suncus etruscus. Next base: position 26,166,805 of record NC_064849.1, read on the forward strand.
TTTCATAAAATTGATGGCTGAATATGTTTTGGGAATGTTTTGTTTTTACTGCAAAATGAAGCATTATGACACTTTACAGAATATTTTAAGCTAAGGTTGGCTTGTACTTCAGATAGGCCCATCAGGGTCTTTAAATATTTAGGGTCTGCATTTTAAACATGCCTTTTTTTATTGTGATTCACAACAGAAGAAATGCCATTCCACCACAATTTAATGTACCATTTTGTATTTTAATTGGACCTGTTTGTAAGGTTTCCAGGTTTTTTTAAGATGGAAAACAAAAAGGAACTTTCTGTGTTTATAAATTTTTCATGAAGGAAAAGTATCTCAGTTAAGTTCTTGTATAGTGTGCAAATGTTTTATTTTTTTAAATGTTTTTATAAGTTTTTTTAATTTTTATCGTAAGAACAACACAGTTCATAGTTTTAGGCGAATGCAGTTGTGTTCAAATCTTGGAAAGTGAGATTTGAACAAATAATGCTGCCCAAGAAGTTCTGCTTTTCTTTCCTGGCTTTTGGCATCTGTCTCCTGTACTCTTCCACAATGTAAGATTAGTTGTCAAACAAACCTTTATTCTTATCTTGAACAGCCACTCCTCATCATCTGTATTGTTCAGGTTTTGTCCACATGGTTTTAAAAAGTCTGATTATTGATTAGATGGAGGGGGATATGTTTGAATGAAAGTGCGCCTGTCTCTTATTTGCCTTTCTTGGCTTAGCCTTCAGACTTTAAGAGACATTATGAAAGTGATTGTTCAGAGAGTGATTTGAAAGTGACTTCAGTTAGTAATTTACCCAACCTTCTAAATCATGACAAGGTAGGATCTCTCTTAATCTTCACGCCATAATTCTAGAAGAGCTTTCTAGAGCTCCACCTGTTTGAGGACAATGAATGAAGTAGAACCCAGAGTGACCAACATTAAAAGCATCTAGTTTTTAGATAATTTTTTATGTTCTTAATAAAGCAAGTGTTTAGCAACAAATGGTACAGTTACTGTTACTGTTGATGTTGTTGTTGTTGTTTTCTTAAAGATTCCTAGCTGCCAGATTTGGAGGAATATATTTGAACTTCATAATAGGTTTTTCTTGAGAGTGTCTTTAGAACTGCCAAAACTAGACATACAGGAAAGCCGAGTAATAGTCTTGCAAATTAAACAATGAAGGATTAATTGTTATCTTTGTTTTTCATTCTCTAGTATTTTCTTATAAGCAGTGGAATAAGGTGTTCATCAAATCTTATCAAAGTGTTACTTGCACTTAGACTGATAGGACAGATAATTATTCTTACAGTAGCTATCAGTAGCTTTCCAGCTTTTGGAATTAGAAAAAAAATAAAGTATAAACCTGTACCGTATTATTTTCCTTGATCTTCCTAGATAGCAATTCATATGATGCTAGGAAATAGTTAGCAACAGCTTTTGAATTTGAAACTATTCTAATAGTATAGGATAGAATGTAAGGATTTGCTTTTAAATAAAATATTAGTCTTGAGATTAATTCACTGCTTTATGTGTACATTGGTAATCAAATTTGAGTAAGTAGTAACAGCTTCTCTAGTTCAGAAAGTTTATATAATCTTTATTTTTGAAACGAATGAAAATTTTTGCTGTTATTATTTATTCCTGCCCTCCCCCATGCCAGGGATTGAACTTAACATGTAAAACGTGTGCTTTTTCATCTCAGCTTAGAGAACTGTGTACCCTGGAACACCTAGATCCCCTTCACAGATGAATATCTGTTAGCTGAGAATTTTTGGACAGGGTTTACAAGGCTACTTGGGAGACCCTTCTCCCTCAAAAGAAAGTTGTGCAATTTATAGTTCTAAATAATGCAGCTTTAAGTATTATTCTTATTTGTTTATTATAAAGTCAGCAAAAAGGTGAAAGTGTTGGGGCCAGAGCGGTAAGGTGTTTTGCTTTGCATGTGGCTGATGTGGGGCGACCAGGGTTCCATCCTCAGTATCCCATATGGGTCCCCTTAGCCTGCCAAGAGTGATTTTTGAGCCAGGAGTAACCCCCTGATCTTTTCCAGGTGTGGCCCAAAAACAAAAACAAAAACAAACAAGAAAGTCAAGAGTGTAACTGAATAGATCACTACGATGAAATGTGAATTACAATTGCTGTCAATATATTAAAACTCCCCAAAAGTTTCAAAGCTATAAATTCATGTTAGCAGCTTTTTTAAGTGTAAAAGTGATGCATATTTATTTATTTATTTATTTATTTATTATTTTTTGGGTTTTGGGTCACACCCGGCAGTGCTCAGGGGTTACTCCTGCCTCTATGCTCAGAAATCGCTCCTGGCAGGCACGGGGGACCATATGGGATGCAGGGATTCGAACCATGGACCTTCTGCATGAAAGGCAAATGCCTTACCTCCATGCTATCTCTCCGGCCCCAAGTGATGCATATTTAAATAGAAAACTATTAGATTATTTTTAGTATGGATATCAAATCACCTGTTTACCATTTGGAAATAACCAATATTGATGTTTCTGATGCTTTTCCTTTTAGTCTTTTATACACAGGAATAGTAAAATAGTGACACTGTATTTTATATAATACTTTATAAAAATTATGGTTTGGGAGTTGAAGAGATAGTGCAGCATAGTATAGCAGTAAGGGTGCTTGCCTTGCTTGTAGTCAGCTCAGGTTTGATGTCTCATTATACCTCCATCTCCCATATGGTCACCCAAAGCCCTGCTGTTGTTATCACTGAGCACAGAGCCAGGAGCAAGTTCTGAGAATTGCTTGGCATGGCCAAGTTCTATCTCCCACCCCATCCCCAATGCAATGTCATACTATAGATACGTTTCCTTGTTAAATAAATATTTTTAAAAATCATTTTTCCACTAGCGACGACTATTACTGAAAAGTATGTACCGAGTCATTGCAGCGAGAGGAACATCTCAGATTCATTGTGTGGCTGATTAATAATTGTTTTTGTACATTTAGAAATCTTCTGTTGCCTTTTGTGGGTGGGCAGTCCCTCCGTTTAGTTGTGTGACCCCATATGGGGGTTTGATGCACTTAATTTAAGCTAAACTCTGTAGTACTTAACTATTTCACAATTGATAAGAATTTTGAGTGCCCAGAAAAATCTGTGTTATAAATAATGCAGCTGCAACCATTTGGGCACATAAAACAACTAACTCCTTGCATGTTGATGGAATTGCTGAGTTAACCATACTTAATATTACTAAATTGACTTCCAGAAACTTAATAGTACTAACAGCCGACTCTTGTGCTTTGCCTGTGTGTGTAAATTCATTAAATTTGCATGATTCAGGTGGCAGAATTAAGATTTTAACCTAGACAGTCTGGCCTGAAAGATTTTTGTACCTCATAGTTGTATTAGTTTTCTGTGTAGTTGCTAGCTGATATAGCATATTGTTATTTTTACAAGTGAAAAAATAGCACTTTAATAACTTAATTTGCGTTTTGGTGACTATTTGCAAAGATAAACTATGGATGATATATATATATATATATATATATGGTGTATGACTACAGAATAATTTGAGTACATTCTCTGAACTGCTAGGATTTGAATGTTTAACTCTACCCTTTTGTTTCTTTTAACTTCGTAACCTTCAACAAATTAGTTAACTCTTCCTTCAGTTTTCTCTTCTATAAAATGAGATTTCTTACAGAGTATTTTGAGATAAGGAAAATAAAGCATAGTACCCCCAAAACAATTAGTGATTGGACCAGCACGTGTCATTAATAATGCTACATTTTATTAAGTGGGGGACTCATTTCAAGGGAAGAACTCCAAAACATACTTCTCACATAATCATTGAATCTTCCCTGGTGACCATATTATTGAAGAAGTAAACATTTACTTGATATACATATTCAATGTTTATTTAAAAATGTCTTTTTCCCCTTTAGTTCCTACTTTTGTATTTTCATATCTTACTATGTGTCTCTCATGTACAAGATGGTGATCTTTGCCTAAAGCTTGTACTTACATAAACTATTCATAAACCACAAGGTTAAGACAGTGTAGGTAAACCATAGTAGTTGAATAATCAGGTAAGTATGCAAGCAGAAATCTGAAATCTTTGACCCCTTTTTGCAACTCTTAAGTGAAGTCTGAAGGTGTAGTAGGTCATTAATGATCTTGTGGCACTTTTCTTACGGTGGTAGCCTTGTCCCTTTGGAATAATGATTTGAAAGTAAAGCATAGGAAATTTGGGTTGAGCTTCAGAAGATGTAAATACTGATCCAGTCTTTTTTATTAGCTGTGCTCTATTACTTCATCTACTGGGACCTCTACCTTCCTGCCTTGCTGTTTACACACTGATTCCCTACTTCCACTATGGATTGGATTCCCTACGTCCTGATCTTTTTCTTTGCTTTGCCTTCCTCTTGACTCCTACCTTTCCCCCTTCCAATCCCCCCTGGGAAAAATAAATACAGATTGATGTTTTTAATCGAGGTATTTTTCTTCTAGTCCTTGAATTATTGGGCCCATATGCTATGTCTATCCTCTCCCTTCTTTTGGAGGTGTGTGTTTGGACCCCACCTGATAGTACTTAAGGATAACTCCTTCCTCTGCACTTAGAGTTCACCCCTGTTGGGGCTTGGGGACCATGTAGGGTGCTGAGAAAGAAATCTGGGTTGAACATGTGTTGATCTTGCACAAGGGAAGTGTTCTCCACGCTGTACTATCTCTTTGCCCCCTCTATTTTCTTTTTTGTAACTTGAGCCCCTGTGAACTGCTTCGTCCAAGTATTCCCTATGATCATTTAACTACTTACACATATATGCTCCTATCACTGAGGACTTTATTATGTATGTTCTCGGTGTTTCTAACTCAAGTTACTTTATTCATGTATGTGGGCATACACATTCATTTATTTAAGTTAAAGTGCAATAATTTTGTTTTTTTATGTGTCAGGGACTAGATATGCATTTTAAATCAGACCTGGATTTTTCTCTGTAACAGTCTTCGTTCTGACTTGGAGCTTGTCATCTCAGTAGTTGAGGAATCTTAAACTCATTTGTTCCATTCCAGTTCTATTATTGTAGGATTTGAGCAACAATTCACTTAACCTTTCCCTGTTTCTTCATTGGTTAAAAAAAGGAGAAAGCAGTGGTAATTGCTCAATAACGTCTAAATAGCTAATACAAAGTTTATAGATTAATTCCCGACTTCTAGTAAGCATTATGCGTGAATGTAAGCTGTTAATATTTAATTACTCCTACCTGTAGTTTGTTTCCTTTTTTTATTAAGTTGGTCTTGGATCTTAAAGGCCCTTTGTCCCCCAAGTAGTGGTGCCTATGACCATTTTCTCTTTCTTCCCCCTTCCCTCCATAGAAACAGACCAGAAATATCAGCAAGTAGTATCTTTTGGTCATTTTATGAATCTGCTCTAACTGCTCGTATTAAGAACTATTGTACATTTCTGGAGTTTGCAAGATATGGGTGTCTTAAAATCTATACTCAGTTTTTTTGGTGGGACAATTTTTTTTTCTTTCCTTTGGTCTGAGTTTTGCACTATTATGCTTAGTGCTTACTCCTGGCATTGTTGGGAGGTGTGCTGGGGATTTAATCAGGGTGAATGGTGGTTGTGGGCAGGTTTGTTGTTGTTTTTGTTGTTTGGTTGTGTCTCTGTAATTAAGGCTCCTGCTTGAACTTTTCCAAACTTTAATTCCTGCCCTTATTAATGCATTTATTGAGAATTCTTCTGACTTGCTTTTCAAAAATTACATTCTGAAGTTTTTGGTGTAAGTTCCTTCCAGTTTCATTCTTTAACCTGTATCTTTACTTATTTTCCCTTAGGAAAGGAAAATTGTAACTACCTTGCTGTTTCCCTTAATGACCAAGAGTGTTTAAAAAATAACTTACCTCATTTGTTTGTTTTTGAGCCTCACTCAGTGGTGTTCAGGGCTTACTCCTGGCTCTGCATTCAGGAGTCACATTTTTTTTTTTAAATCAGGTCCATTTATTTTGTGCTTAGTTTAGTCCTGTGCCATATGTTTTTGCTTCTTCAATTTCTTCAACTCATTTGTTCCATTCTAGTTCTATTATTGTAGGATTTGAGCAACAATTCACTTAACCTTTCCCTGTTTCTTCATTGGTTAAAAAAGGAGAAAGCAGGGGCCAGAGAGATGGCATGGAAGTAGGGTGTTTGCCTTTCATGCAGAAGAAAGGTGGTTTGAATCCCGGCATCCCATATGGTCCCCAGAGCCTGCCAGGAGCAATTTCTAAGCATAGACCCAGGAGTAACCCTGAGCGCTGCTGGGTGTGACCCCCCCCCCAAAAAAAAAAAAAAGAGAAAGGAATGTTAATTGCTGAGATCTTTCCTTCTATGCATCTTCCTCAGGGATAACTTTTGGCACAATCAAAGGTGCTGGGGTGGAACCCAGGTCAGCTGAATACAAGGCAATTTCCTTACCTGCTGTGCTATCTCTCCTGCCCCAAATTATATTTCCTTGATTAGGAATGATTTTAAATTAGCCATCACTTTTGTTTTGTTTTGATCTTTGTTAGCTTAGCATCAATCTTCATGAAAATTGGATGAAGTAATATTTTAGTTTGTTTCCTTATCTTTAGGATGGGAACTCTAGCATTCTTTCTCACTTGATTGTGAGGATTAAATATCATTGTTTTCTCATAAATAGTGGTGTAACCACTTATTAAAAACAGTTCCTAGTGATAAACTAGGAATTTTCAACTAAAAATAATTCATCTAGGATAATTGTATACATATTTACTCAGACATCTGTTTATATGTCTGTATGTATATTTAGTTTTTGGGCCACACTAGTGATGTTCAGTGTTATTCCTAGCTCTCTGCAAAGGGATCATTCTTGGCCATGCTGAGAATCAAGACAGATTGGATCGGCCACATACAAGGCACGGCCCCCTCTATACTCTTTGCCAGGACAATTATTTTAGAGGCTTTTGAGAACTGAGAGGATTAAAGAACTAGATATATTCAGAATCTATCTTTCTGGTCTTTTACTGTAGTTCATATATGTTGCCATTTATATATAAAGTTCCTATATGCTGTTATATAACACAATTTAAAAATGTTCTGTGGGCCAGAGTGATAGCACAGCGGTAGGACGTTTGCCTTGCATGCAGCTGACCTAGGATGGATCCCTGTTCGATCCTCACCATCTCATATGGTCCCCTGAGTCTGCCAGGATCGATTTCTTTTTCTTTTCATTGCATTTTGTTTTGTTTTTTAGGCCACACCCGGTGATGCTTAGGGGTTACTCCTGGCTGTGTACTCAGAAATCATTCCTGGCTTGGGGACCATATGGGATGCTGGGGGATCGAATCGTGGTCTGTCCTAGGCTATATGTCTTACCCCTTGCGCCACTGCTCTGGCCCTCCCAGGATCGATTTCTGAGCAGAGCCAGGAGTAAATTCTCTGAGTGTCACTGGGTGTGTCCCCAAAACCTAAATAAATTAAAAAAAAAAAGTTCTACTGCCTTTGCCTTGCACACAGACGGTCCAAGACAGATGGTGGTTCAAATCCTGACATCCCATCTGGTTCCCTGCGCCTGCCAGGAGCTATTTCTTTTTCTTTTTTCTTTTCTTTTCTTTTCTTTTTTTTTTTTAGGTTTTGGGTCACACCCAGCAGCACTCAGGGGTTACTCCTGGCTCTACACTCAGAAATCGCTCCTGGCAGGCTCGGGGGACCATATGGGATGCCGGGATTTGAACCACAGACCTTCTGCATGCAAGGCAAATGCCTTACCTCCATGCTATCTTTCTGGCCCCCAGGAGCTATTTCTGAGTGCAGAGCCAGGAGTAACTCTTGAGCAGCACCGGGTGTGACCCAAAAACCAAAACCAAAACCAAAAAAATTTGAGCATTGCTTTAAAATCTATAGTCATTATTTTAGTCTTAACATTAAGTAGTGTACTTTTTGCTCAAGTTGATGCCGCTAATAGAAAATTGAGAACTGATACTATGGTTTCCTTTGCTCCTTCCTAATCCAGAACTGTTGCTACTAGAAAGCACTTCTTTCAGTCTGAGAGAATAAGGTGAGCACATGACCTAATCCTGCATGCCCAGGATTCTGTCCTAGGCATCATATATGGTCCCCTGAGTATGTCCTGATGTGAATAGGCCAGGTGTAGCACCCAAATAACCAAATAGATAACTGCCCTTTATGTTGCCAGTTTTTAAAGTAGAAAATGTAAGTGAAGTTTCTTAATTTTATTTCCCTTTATTAGTACTTTTTAAATGAGAAAGATTACTACTAAGATAAGAAGATTTCAAAATAATATCTTTGCTTAGTTTAAGAAAATGCAACATGAGCCAGAGTGATAATGCAGCAGGTAGGGTGTTTGCCTTGCACATGGCTGACTTGGGTTCCACCTCTGGCACCTCTTAGCTTCCCTGAGCACTGCCAAGTATGGCTCAAAAAATGAAAAGAAAAACAAACAAAACCCCAGAATTCCTTTGAGATACGTTTCTCTTAAAGAAAGCTGCCTTTACTCAGCAGAGTGCTTTATTTAACATATGATTTTTTTAGTCCAGACCAGCTCTTACCTGAACTGAGCTCCCACTCATAACTTCTTCTGTATCCTGAGTCTACTTGAAAGAAATTGGGAAAATGTTTTCTTTTCTTTTCCATGTCTATTATATCTATTTTTCTTTTCCATATCATTTTTATTAATAATATGAGAAGTCACAGTATGATATTATTAGCTGCAGTTTGTTGCATGTCTACTTTATGTTAACCTCTTTTTTAGGTACTTTGAACTTTACCTTAAATCCTGACCATGTTCTGGAATTTAGATATTGTCACTCTTGTTTTAAGTCTGTCTGGAATTAAGAACTAGTAAAGTATATGCAATAGTAATTTTATACCTAGGAAAGGGCAGATTGAGATCTCAGCTGTGTTTTACTCAACAACTGATATCTTTTACATTACAGACTATTGAGAATAGTTCTGAAATACCTTTCTTTGGGGGGGGGCACCCAGCTATGCACAGCACTTATTCCTGGCTTTTTGCTCAGGGATCACTCCTGGTGGGGCACCAGGGAACTCACCTGTATACAACAATGCAAGCACCCTAGGCATTGGCCCTGAAATAGCCTACTTTCTTTTCTTTTTCTTTTTTTTTTTAAACCCCCCCCCCCCCCACTTGCTTTCATAATAGAACTACACAGGCAAAATATTTCTGTTTAAGTTATTAGCAAGAGGCAGATGGACAGAGCTTGAAGCTTACTGAATGAGAAGAATTTGAAACGGGGCCAGTTCACTGTCGCCAGTTCACTGTCCCTCAGACCGTTGAAGGACTGGACTATAGTGAAAATAAAAACTATGAACAAATTCCTATATCTTATTTTGAAGTGAAGAAACAAAACGAGAACAAATACAGTATGTGGCATGCGGGCCATAGTTTGAAGACCCCTGTTTTAGAGCCTCAGAATGATCTTTTGCAAACTTGTAAGCCTCATTAATTTGTATTCTCAGAGACCACACTTAGAAAGAATTGGAATGAAATATATATTATTCGGTAAAATTAAGTGTATAAATTGTACTAAGGAACCTATATTTCCAAACGTGTTAGCATGATCCTATTTTCCTTCACAGCCAATCTCTTCAAACTGGGCTGAATATTCTTAAAGAAGGGAGGCAGGCATCAATCAAGTTATTGTATTGATTTGAATAAAATAGAAGCATAACATATGAAAGATACATTTGTTTAACTTTATGAGTTAACGTTTTTTAATTTAAATTGTAAAGTTAGCACATTTCTTAAAGCTTTTGATTAGCAAAAAATTTATTCTAAATATTTTTAGAATGTGAATTCTTAAAGTTATATAATTTCATTCAATTTGATTTAATTCTATTGAAACCATTGTGATTTACGAAGTCCTTCAGAGTTTGATTTCAGACATACAGTGAATCAGGGCCATTCCTACCACAGTGTAGACCTCCTTCCACCAGTGTTCCCAGAGTGCATCCTATACCACAAACCTTTGCCCCCTTGACTTCCAGTATAACAGGCCCATTTAAGTTTAGATTGTTAAAGTTTAGGTCTCTTGTTTCTACTGTTGACTTTGCCTTGGATATTTTGTTTTGTCTTTTTTTTTTCCTCTACCAATGCACCTGAGACCACTTGACCCGTGGCCCCCATCCTTTTTTTCCCCCTTTCTTGTTAATTTTATAGAAAAATGCAGAAATATGAGGTAAAACAAAGTAATCTGTGTCCCAAGGTTCTATGAAAAAGGCGGGAGCCCCATTTTTATAATTTTAAATTACTTTATCTTTGGGTTCTTAGAAGTAGGCAATGCTGAGGATTTACACTGGCTCTGTGCTTACAGATCAGTTTTGGCTCTGCTCAGGATACTGTTGTGCCAGGGATAGAACTGTGGTTGGCCATATGCAAAGTAAGACTATATTATACTACTATTCATTCCTCCTATGCTCCTATACTATAGCTCCAGCCTTCAGATCAAATACTTTAAAATAATTCACCGCATGGTATATGTAAATTAAATGTGTTTATGCAGGTCATTTTGATGAATGTTGTTTCTAGCTAAGTAAATAGTAAATTTATTTGCTTTTATTTTTATATTTTTAATTTTGAACAGCTGAAAGGGACATTAGAAACCTCTGATTTAATAATGAGGAAACAGAGGATTAAAGGGAAAGTATTAATCTGAAGCATGATTTAAGGCTCAAATTTAAGGGTCATGACTTTAATTTAAGAAATAAAATGACTGAGAAGCCAGATTTGTGGTTCAAAGCTTCCTCCCCTCCCCCAAAGTACAAGGGAACTTGAGGGACCACTTCCAGCCAATACTTTGCTGTCAGGGTTGAAGGTTCAGTGCTAGGGCTGAATATTGCTTTCACTCTGGTGGACTCATCTGACAGTTGTCCCTTAGGGCTCTCCCTGTGCTGGTGGTGCCAGGAATTGAGCTGGGTTCCCTCACATGTGCCTCTGGCCTGTTTGCAGTCTCTTTGATTCCCAAAGTGCTTTTCTGTAGACTTGTTGAAATAATCATGTAGTTGAGGTAGCATATCCAGTTATAAAATGATTTTTAATATTGAGTGGCCAGATGACTTGAGTTGAATTAGTCTTTATTCCAATGAACTATCTATCTGGTCTTTGATCTCCTACTTCCCAATAGTTGGCTCTTTCGTGAGACATAGAAGTAATAATTTTGGGCTGGATAGATAGTGCTATAAGGCCCTAGATTTGCTTGTGGCTGACTCAGATATAAGCATTGAACACTGCTGGATGTGAAACCCCTCTGCAAAAAGCAAGAAATTTTAATTTGGTGTTATCTTAGACCCATTCCAATTTAAACGCTTCTGTAGAGATGGTGTATTTAGCTTACTTTTTTATGGTTCTAGGGTCTCACATACAAACAGCATGTGATTTACCATGAACCCCCTCACCCCCAGCCCAAGGCATGTGGTATGTGTATACTTTGGTCAATTAATGAACTGAATTACTATGTGCTGTGGCCTAACATATTTTATGTGCTATTATAAAAGTTACCTATATGTTAGTCTTAGAATTTTCTTCTCTTTATTTTGGTTGGGATAGTCTGTTTACCATGGACTGGTGGAAGGAGGAGTGCATAGTTAATACGGATTACGTTTTATGGTGCCAGGAATCAAACCCAGGGCTTTACTTATGTAAGGCATGCCTCTACCACTAAACCACCTACATACCTGGCTCTAGATTTTCTTTTAAATAAAATCTAGGTGATGATGGTTAAATAGTAGAGTGAGCTCTATTTTTACAGCCTTGGTCTATTTTTTGCATACTTTTTTGTATGGGATGTTATAAAAAAATTTTGAGTAGACTTGAGAGCAGACTTATTAATTTTATGATAGGTCTTTTGTCTTTAGATGTATAGGTAGGTGCATTTCAAGACAAAGTTAACATTTATCACTATGAATTGTGTGTAGCTGGTTTCAATATAAATGGTTTTATTATTTACAATTTGGTATTATGGTTTTGGAGAACTGGGCTTGCCTATTTAAGCAGACTTCTATGACTAAAGTCAAGAGAAGAATGTATTATTTTGGATGATAATAGATAAGTTTAGCTTGTTGGTTAGAAATGTGGATCTCAAAACTTGTGCTTAGATATGTTTTATTTTTATTAGTACTTGTGCTACCACTACTACCACTACTACTAACTACTACTACTACTACTACCACCACCACTACTACTAACTACTACTACTACTAACTAATGATTCCATCCAAAATACGATTCTTGCTTTTTTTTTTTTATTTTAGGTAAATGTTTAAATAGCAAACATATGTGTGATCCTGTAATAGTGTGTGAGATTTAGTGGTATAGTTAGACAGTGTGCATACAGTTATATATATTATGAAATATAACAAATACTATGGAAATTTTATAGTTTCTGGTAATAGGAAGGATCTCATTTTATTGTTGGGAGAGTTTCAGTTAGATGAATAATATTGGGACCAGAAAGATAGCACAGAGGATAAGCACCTTACCTGCACATGGCTGACATGGGTTCGATTTCCAGTACTCATAATGTTTCTCCAGCTTGCCAGGAATAACCCCTGAGTACCGCTGGGTATAATCCCACAAATTAAGAAAAAAAGTTCCAGTAACTTCTATTTTCATCTGCAAAAATAGTATCAATGAAGCTAGGGAGATGCCTAGTGCCCTGGGTTTGCTTTGGCAGAGTGTGGTAGGGGTAACTTGCTTAAGGCCTCACAAATACTGCTGGGCCTAAACAGCATTCATTGCCAGCCTGAGCATTGAACCTTTATTGCCAGTTGACCATCACCAAGAATGAAACCAAGTGCCCAACACAGACAGTGCTTTTTTTAAGGAAGGGGGGAAGTGGTACTGGGAATGCAGATCAATATTAAAATGATCTAGGTTCATCCCCTAGGCATTGTAGACTTTACTACAGTTATAGGAAAGTGACCATTTCTTGCTATAGTAGCAATATTTATGTATTATACTATAGCATAGTATACTATACTATTTGTTTGGGTACTTGAGAAGATACACAAGTGGGTATATGCCTAGGTGTCACTCTTGCCCTGTGCTCCATGTTTCCTCTTTCTTTCTACCTTTTACTTTGCAGCTATAAGATCTTGGGAGCTTTGAAACCCAAGGTAAATTCATTGAGACTGGTGTGTAATGGCTGGGTGAAGAAGCAGTATTCTACTGCTATTTGTACTCTGCTTATCTTCTGCTTGAAACTTGAAAATATTGTTTAATAATTTGGGTTAGAACTACATTCTTTTTTATCTTTATTTAAACACCTTGATTACAAACATGATTGTAGTTGGGTTTCAGTCATGTAAAGAACACCCCCCTTCAGAAGTGCAACATTCCCATCACCAATGCCCCAAGTCTCCCTCCTCCCCTCCCACCCCCACCTGTGCTCTAGACAGGCTTTCTTCTTCCCTCATTCATTCAAATTGTTATGACAGTTCTCAGAGTAGTTATTTCTCTAACTGCACTCTTCACTCTTTGTGGTGAGCTTCATGTTGTGATCTGGACCTTCTAGCCCTCCTCTTTGCTCTGAGGATTATTGCAAAAATGTCTTTTATTTTTCTTAAAACCCATAGATGAGTGAGACTATTCTGCGTCTATCTCTCTCCCTCTGATTTATTTCACTCAGCATAATAGATTTCATGTACATCCATGTATAGGAAAATTTCATGACTTCATCTCTCCTGACGGCTGCATAATATTCCATTGTGTCTATGTACCACAATTTCTTTAGCCATTCATCTGAAGGGCATCTTGGTTGTTTCCAGTACCTGGCTATTGTAAATAGCACTGCAACAAATATAGGTGTGAGGAAGGGATTTTTGTATTGTATTTTTATGTTCCTAGGGTATAGCCCTAGGAGTGGTATAGCTGGATCGTATGGGAGTTCAATTTCCAGTTTTTGGAGGAATTTCCATATTGCTTTCCATAAAGGTTGGACTGGAAGGCATTCCCACTAGCAGTGGTAAGAGTTTCTTTCTCTTCACATCCCTGCCAGCACTGCATGTTCTCATTCTTTGTGATGTGCGCCATTCTCTTTGGTGTAAGATGGTACCTCATAGTTGTTTTGGTTTGCATCTCCCTGATGATTAGTGATGTGGATCATTTTTTCATGTGCCTTTTGGCCATTTATATTTCTTCTTTGGCAAAGTGTCCATCATTTCTTCTCCCTATTTTTTGATGGGATTAGATTTTTTTTTCTTGTAAAGTATTGTGCATGCCTTGTATATTTTGGATATTAGCCCCTTACTTGATGGATATTGGGTGAATAGTTTCTCCCAATCAGTGGGTGGCTCTTGTATTCTGGACACTATTTCCTTTGAGGTGCTGAAGCTTCTCAGCTTAATATATTCCCATCTGTTTATTTCTGCTTCCACTTGTTTGGAGAGTGCCATTTTCTCCTTAATAGATGCCTTTAGTCTCAGTGTCATGAAATGTTTTACCTACGTGTTGTTCTATATACCTTATGGTTTCAGGTCTGATATCAAGGCCTTTAATTCATTTGGGTTTTACCTTTGTACATGATGTTAGTTGGGGGTCTGAGTTCACTTTTTTGCAAGTAGTTTACCAGTGGTGCCAACACCTTGTTAAAGAGGCATTCCTTTATAAAAAGTTAGGTTACTGTATGTCTGGGAAACATTTTCTACTTACTCAAGCCTATTCCACTGATCTGAGAGTCTGTCTTTATTCCAGTACCATGCTGTTTTTGATAACTATTGCTTTGTAATATAGTTTAAAGTTGGGGAAAGTAATGCCTCCCATATCCCCTTTCCCAAGGATAGCTTTAGCTATTCCTGGGTGTTTACTTTTCAAATGAATTTAAGAAGTGTTTAATCCACTTCTTTGAAGAATGTCATCAGTATCTTTAGAAGGATTGCATTGAATCTGTACAATGCTTTGGGGAGTATTGCCATTTTAATGATGTTAATCCTGCCAATCCATGAGCAGGGTATGTGTTTCCATTTCCATGTATCTTCTCTTATTTCTTGGAGGAGCAGGGTTTTATAGTTTTCATGTTCATTTTTTTCCTATTATTATTGGTGTATAAAAAGGCCATTGATTTCTGTGTGTTAATTTTGTAACCTGCCACATTGCTATGTGAGTCTATTGTTTCTATAAGCTTTTTGGTAGTCTTTAGGGTTTTCTAAGTAGAGTATTATGTCATCTGCAAACAGTGAGAGCTTGACTTCTTCCTTTTCTATCTGGATTACCTTGATATTTTTTTCTTGCCTGATGGCTATAGCAAGTACTTCCAGTTGAAGTAGTTGAAGAGGAGTGGTGAGAAAGGACAGCTTTGTCTTGTACCAGAATTTAGAGGGAAGGCTTTTAGTTTTTCTCCATTGAGTATATTTGCCATTAGCTTGTGGTAGATAGCCTGGTCTAGATTGAGAAAGGTTCCTTCCATTCCCATTTTGCTGAGAGCTTTGATCAAGAATGGGTGTTGGACTTTATCAAATGCTTTCTCTGCGTCTATTGATGTAATCATGTGATTTTTATTTTTCTTGTTGATGTTGTGTATTATGTTGATAGATTTACGGATGTTAAACCATCCTTGCATTCCTGGGATGAAACCTACTTGACTATAGTGAATAATCTTTTTGATGAAGCATTGAATCCTATTTGCCAGGATTTTGTTGAGGATCTTTGCATCTGTGTTCATCAGGGATATTGGTCTGTAATTTTTTTTTTAGGGGGGCAGCATCTCTGTCTGGCTTTAGTATCAAGGTGATGTTGGCTTCATAAAAGCTGTTTGGAAGTGTTTCGGTTTTTCAATTTCATGAAGGAGCCTGGCCAGGATTGGTAGAGTTCCTCTTGAAAGGTTTGAAAGAATTCATTAGTGAATCCATCTGGGCCTGAGCTTTTGTTTTTGGGCAGATATTTGATTACTGTTTAAATTTCCTCAATAGTGATGGGAGTGTTCAGATATGTTACATCCTTCTTATTGAACTGTGGAAGTTTATCAGCGTCCAATAATTTATCCATTTCTTCCAGGTTCTCATATTTGGTGTCATAGAGTTTCTCAAAGTAGTCTCTGATTACCCTTTTGAATCTCTACAATATCTGTAATGATCTCCCCTTTTTCATTTTCATAATACAAGTTGTCAAGTTTCTTGCTCTCTTTCTTTGTGAGTTTTGCCAATGGTCTATCGGTCTTGTTTATTTTTTCGAAGAGCCAACTTCTGCTTTCCTTGATCCTTTGGACTGTTTTTTGGGTTTCCACTTTATTGATTTCTACTCTAAGCTTTGTTATTTTCTTTTGTCTAGCTATTTTTGGTTCCTTTTGTTGACCATTTTCTAATTTTATAAGCTGCATCGTTAAGTTATTGAGATATGCCCCTTTTTCCTTCCTGATGTGTGCTTGTAAAGCTATAAATTTTCCTCTCAGTAATGCTTTTGCTGTGTCCCATAGATTTTGATAGTTTGTGTCTTCATTGTCATTTGTTTCGAGGAAAGTTTTGATTTCCTCTTTATTTCATCTCAGACCCACTGATTGTTTAGTAGCAGTTTAATTTCCAGTTGTTAAATTTTTTCTTCTGTGTCCCTTTGTATTTCACATCTAATTTTAGAGCCTATGGTCAGTGAAGGTAGCCTGCAAAATTTCTATCTTCTTGATTTCATAGAGGTATGTTTTATGTACCAGCATGTGGTCTATCCTGGAGAATGACCCATGTACTTTGGAGAAGAATGTGTATCTAGGTTTCTGGGGATGGAGTGTCCTATATATATTTACTAGGCCTCTTTCTTCCAGTTATCTTTTCAGGGCCAGTATATTTTTGTTGAGTTTTAGTCTGGTTGACCTATCAAGTGTTGACAGGGCTGTGTTGAGGTCTTCCACAATTATTGTGCTATTATTGGTGTCCTTTTTCAGATTTGTCAATAATTGTATTAGATATCTTGCTGGTCTCTCATTGGGCGCACATATGTTTAGTAGTGCAATTACTTCGTATTGCACATATCCCTTGATTAGTACGAAGTGTTCCTCTTTGTCCCTTACAACTTTTCTGAGTCTACAGTTCGTGTCATCTGATTAGTATGGCCACTCCAGCCTTTTTTTTTTTTTTTTTTTTTTTAAGGTTAGTCAAGTGAAGCAGTGGGAGTGGAGATGGAACAAAGAAATCTGTAACTGGCTATGATCAATTAATTGTGCTGTTTAGCACTGCACTCAGACCAGCCCTCTATAGCCTTTTTAAAGATGTGGTTTGCTTGGATGGTTTTCCTCCAGTTTTTGATTTTGACTCTGCTTCTTCTGACTATTCAGGTGTGCTTCTTGTAGGCAGCAGGAAGTTGGATTCATCTTTTTGATCCATTTCGCCACTCTGTGTCTCTTAATTGGTGCATTTAGTCCATTGACATTGAGGGAGATGATTGCCATGGGATTTAATGTTATCTTTGTGTATAAGATTGGTGTGTCTGTTGGTATGTCTTATCTTAAAGTAGATCTTTCAGTTTTTCTTTTAAGGCTGGTTTGCATCTGTAAAGTTTCTGAACTGTTGCTTATCCTTGAAGCTTTGTATCCTTCCTTCAAACCTGAATGTGAGTCGGTCTGGGTGTAGTATTCTAGGTGAAGCCTTCATTTCATTTAGTCTTGTCACAATATCCCACCACTGTCTTCTGGCCTTGAGAGTTTCTTGTGACGTGTCTGCTGTAAATCTTAAGGATGTTCCTTTGAATGTAATTTCCCTTTTGGATCTTGCTGCTTTCAGTATTCTATCCCTGTCTGTGGGATTTGTCATTGTGACTAGAATGTGTCTTGGGGTGCTTTTCTTTGGGTTTCTTTTAGCTGGGTACTCTTCTGGCATGCAGGATTTGGTTGCATGCAGTCTTTATCTCTGGGAATTTCTCTGTAATGATCTTCTTGACTGTTGATTCTTCTGGGGGATTTTCTTCTGGATATCTGGGACTTCAATGATTCTTATGTTGTTTCTGTTGAATTTATCGAACATTTCTATTTTCATCTGTTCAAAATTTTTGAGTATTTTTTTCACTGTTTGATCATTTGCTTTGAGTTTTTTTTTCCCAAACACTTCTGTTATATGGAGTTATTATGCATCTCATCTTCCATCTCAGTAACTCTGTCTTCAGCTCTACGGCATTTTTGAGTCCCATTATTTCAGTTTGGAGTTTTCTGATTTCTATATTTGTGGTCTGTTCGGGTTGATTTATGCTTTCTTTGAGTTCTACGAACATCCTCTGTATTCTAAACTCCTTATCTAAGAGATTAAGTAGGTGGTTGGCATTTTTTGGGCCATCAGAGCTGCCATCTTCATGCTGTTGTCCTGCGTTGTTTCACCATTGCCCCACTTGAAGTGTGATTCTTACTCTGTGTTGAGATGGGTGTGTTTTCTATAAGAAGTGTGTGGCCACAGAGTGAGCTTTTATTTTCTTTTCCCTTTGTTCTTTGATTGACACCGGGATCAGGAAGTAGCTCCAGGTGTCACTTTTTTTTTGGTATTTGGTTTTTCCGGGCCACACCCGTTTGATGCTCTGGGGTTACTCCTGGCTAAGCTCTCAGAAATTGCCCCTGGCGTGGGGAGACCATATGGGACACCAGGGGATCGAACCAAGGTCCTTCCTTGGCTAGCGCTTGCAAGGCAGACACCTTACCTCTAGCACCACCTCACCGGCCCCAAAGAATATTGGAACCCAGAAGTTAATTTTTTATTTTTATTTTATTTTTTTTTGGTTTTTGGGTCACACCGGGCAGAGCTCAGGCGCCATTCCTGGCTCTATGCTCAGAAATCACTGCTGGCAGGCTCGAGGGACTAGGGATTAAAACCACCATCCTTCTGCATGCAAGGCAAACACCCTACTTTTATGCTATCTCTCTGGCCCCCCAGGTGTCACTTTTAAAGGAGTTGGCTGTGTAGCCCAAGGCTAGGTAGAAATTATCCCCTGTTGTTGTGGAAGGGGGCACTCCTACCTGTAGTCCAGGGCTAGAGGGCTGATTTCCCTGAGTTCTGGCAAGATAGCATGGAGGTAAGGCGTTTGCCTTCCATGCAGAAGGACGGTGGTTCAAATCCCAGCATCCCATATGGTCACCCGAGCCTGCCAGGGGCGATTTCTGAGTATAGAGCCAGGAGTAACCCCTGAGCGCTGCTGGGTGTGACCCAAAAACCAATATATATATTTGGGGCCGGGAAGGTGGCGCTACAGGTTAGGTGTCTGCCTTGCAAGCGGATGGACCTTGGTTCGATCCCCGGTGTCCCATATGGTCCCCCAAGCCAAGGGTGATTTCTGAGCGCATAGCCAGGAGTAACCCCTGAGCGTCAAACGGGTGTGGCCCCCCCCAAAAAAAAACCAAAAAAAATATATATTTATATATTTATATATATTGGTTTTTATATATATATATAAAATATATATATATATTGGTGTTATATATATAAAATATCTTTATTTAAGCACCATGATTACAAGCATGTTTGTAGTTAGGTTTTAGTTAGAAAAAACAAAAACAAATCAACCCCTTTCACTGGTGCAACATTACCACCACCAATGCCCTCCATCTTTCTCCTCTCCCACCTCTTGAGTGTATTTAAGAGGCATTTTGTTCCTCTCACTCACTACTATTGTCATGATAGTTGTCAGTAGTTATTTCTTTAAAGTAACTCACCAGACTTTGTGGTAAGCTTCATATTGTGGGCCTCATCCAACCCTCATCTCTATTGTCTATGTTTTATTACAATAATGTCGGGGCCGGGCGGTGGCGCTAGAGGTAAGGCCGGGCGGTGGCGCTAGAGGTAAGGTGCCTGCCTTGCCTGCGCTAGCCTTGGACGGACCGCGGTTCGATCCCCCGGTGTCCCATATGGTCCCCCAAGCCAGGAGCAACTTCTGAGCGTATAGCCAGGAGTAACCCCTGAGCGTTACTGGGTGTGGCCCAAAAACAAAAAAAAAAAACAAAAACAAAAAAATATTACAATAATGTCTTTTTTCTTTTTTTTTTTTTCATTTTGAGGGGGGGCACACCTGGTGACGCTCAGGGGTTACTCCTGGATTATGCACTCGGAAATTGCTCCTGGTTTGGGGGACCATATGTGACGCTGGGGGGTTGAACCTTGGTCCATCCTAGGCTAGCTGTGCAAAGCAGATGCCTTACGCCAGGGGTCTCAAACTCAATTTACCTGGGGGCCGCAGCAGGCAAAGTGGGGGTGATCCTTGAGTGCAAAATCAGTAGTAAGCCTTGAACATTGGGGGTGTGTGACCCAAACAACTAAAACAAAAAAGATTCCTCTAGGGCAGGGCCAAAAAATGTTGTATGGAGGGCCATGAATTTGAGACCCCTGCCTTATGCCTTGCACCACCACTCTGGCTCCATGTCTTTTATTTTTCTTAAAACCCACAGATGAGACTATTCTGTGTCTCTCTCTCTCTGTGACTTATTTTACTCACAGAATAGCTTCCATGTCCATCTATGAATAGGAAAATTTCATTACTTCATTTTCCTGACAGCTGCATAGTATTCCATTGTGTATATTTACCAAAGTTTCTTTAGCCTCTCATCTGTTGTTGGGCATCTGGGCTGTGGAATAGGTGAATCATATGGTAGCTCAATTTCCAGGGTTTTTTTTGTTTTGTTTTGTTTTGTTTTGTTTTGTTTGTTTTGTTTTGTTTTTTTTGGGTCACACCTGGTAGTGCTCAGGGGTTACTCTTGGTTCTTCATTCAGAAATTGCTCCTTGCAGACTCTGGGGACCATATGGGATGCAGGGATTTGAACCACCGTCCTTCTGCATGCAAGGCAAGCACCCTCTCTCCATGCTACGTCTCCAGCCCTAGTTTTCAGTTCATTTTTTTTTTTTTTTTAGGAATCTCCATACTGTTTTCCATAAAGGCTGGACTAGATGGCATTCCCACCATCAGTGAGTGAGAGAGTTCCTTTCTCTTCTCATCCTCACCAGCACTGATTGTTCTCATTCCCTTTTGGCTATTTGTATTTCTTCTTTGAGGAAGTGTCTGTTCATTTTTTCTCCCCATATTTGATGGGGTTATATGTTTTTTCTTGTTAAGTTCTGTCAGTACCTTGTAGATCTTAGATATTAGCCTTTTATCTGATGGATATTGGGTGAATAGTTTCTCCCATTCTGTGGGTGGCTTTTATATCCTAGGCACTATATTTTTTTTTTTTGAGGGGCAGAGCCTCTCAGCTTAATAGTCCCATCTATTTATCTTCACTTCCTCTTGTTTGGACAGTGCTGTTTCCTCCTTGAAGATGCCTTTGGTCTCAATGTTATGGAGTTTTTTTTTTTTTTTTTTTTACCTATGTGTTTTATATACCTTATGGTTTCCGCTCTGATATCAAGATCTTTAATCCATTTTGATTTGACCTTTGTGCATGGTGTTACTTATTTACATGTGACTGACCAGTTGTCCCAGCACTACTTGTTCCATTTTGCATTTCCTGCCCCTTTATCAAAGATGAGTTGATTGTATGTGTGGGGAACATTCTCTGAATACTCAAGTCTATTCCACTGATCTGAGGGTCTGTCTTTATTCCAATAAAGACATGAAAAAAAGTATGGTATTTTAATGATTATTGCTTTGTAGTACACTTTAAAGTTGGGGAAAGTGATGTTTCCCATATTCTTTTTCCTTAAGGTTGTTCTAGGTATTCATGGATATTTATTTTTTCAATTGAATTCAGGAGTGTTTGATCCACTTCTTTGAAGAATGTCATGAGTATCCATAGAAGAATTGCATTAAATCTGTATAATGCTTTGGGGAAGTATTGCCAGTTTAATGATATTAACCCTCCCATTCTATGAACAGGGTTATTTCCTTGTTTTCTCTTACAGTACATCTTGAAGCAGTATTTTGTAGTTTTCTTTGTATAGCTCCTTCACCTCTTTAGTTTAAGTTGACTCCAAGGTACTTGAGTTTATGTGGCACTAATGTGAATGGGGTTATATTTTTAATGTTCGTTTTTTCTGTTTCATTATTTGTGTATAAGAAAGTGATTGATTTTGCGTGTTACTTTGGTAGCCTGCCACTTGGCTATATAATTCTATTGTTTTCTAGAAGTTTTTTGGTAGTCTTTAGGGTTTTCTAAATGTAGTATCATGTCATCTGTGGACAATGAGAGCTTTACTTCTTCTTTTCTTATCTGGATGCCCTTGATAATCTTTTTCTTTACTAATTGCTATGGCCCAAGCTGCTTTTTTATTAGCTTATTGTGCCTTTTTTTTTTTTTGGTTTTTGGGCCACACCCGGTGATGCTCAGGGGTTTACTCTTGGCTGACGCTCAGGGGTTTACTCTTGGCTATACACTCAGAAATCGCTCCTGGCTTGGGGGACCATATGGGATGCTGGGGGTTCGAACCACAGTCTATCCTAGGCTAGTGCTAGTGCCATCGCACTGGCCTCTACTGTGCATTTTTATTTTCTTTTTCTCCCCCTTTTCACATCACTTGTTACTTTTAGCAACATGGTTCTTTTTCAAATGGTTTCCAATATAATAAAAAATACCAGTTCAGAAAACTTTTGGTCGGGGCCGGAGAGATAGCATGGAGGTAAGGCGTTTGCCTTTCATGCAGGAGGTCATCGGTTCGAATACTGGCGTCCCATATGGTCCCCTGTGCCTGCCAGGAGCAATTTCTGAGCCTGGAGCCAGGAATAACCCTGGGCACTGCCGGGTGTGACCCAAAAACCACAAAAAAAAAAAAAAAAAGAAAGAAAGAAAACTTTTGGTAGTTTTTTTTTTTCGGTTTTGGTTTGGTTTTTGGGCCACACCCGGTGGTGCTCAGGGGTTACTCCTGGCTGTCTGCTCAGAAATAGCTCCTGGCAGGCATGGGGGACCATATGGGATGCCAGGATTCGAACCAACAACCTTAGGTTCTGGGTTGGCTGCTTGCAAGGCAAACGCTACTGTGCTATCTCTCTGGCCCCTAAATTTTTCTATTTGTTTTGTTTTTGGGTCACACCCAGTATCGCTCAGGGGTTACTCCTCCTGGCTTTACACTCAGAAATTACTCCTGGCAGGCTCCAGGGACCAAATGGGATGCTGGGATTCAAAGCACCATCTTTCTGCATGCAAGGCAAACTACTTCCATGCTATCTCTCTGGCAACTTTGGTATTTTAACTTTACATTCAGGTGCAAGTTTTTAAAGTAAAAATATTTATTTATTTAGAGAAACAAACACATATCTGAGCAGTTGTTTTTGCAGTGAGTTTTCACAAGAGTTTTTGCTTTTTGGCCATACCTGGTGGTACTCATGGTTTACTAATGGCTCTGTGCTCAGGGGAACTATGTGGGATGCCAGGGGTTGAACCCTGATTATCTGTGTGCAAGGCAAGCTCTACCCATTGCACTATCTCTCTGGCCCCTAATAACTGTCTTAACTGTCACCTGATAAACTGTTTTCCCCATTTGTCCTTAGGGTAGGTAATATAAATCATTTGTCTGGGCTATTTTGCTCTTAGGTCATGCAATGTTCCAACACACATCTCTTCACCAATTTTCCCAGTTACTCCTCCATCCCCCACCCCTAGCGTGCCTCTAGGAAGACGATTCTCCCCCCCCCCCCCCTTTTTCCTTTTAGGCACTATGGTCTGCAGTACTGTTATTGAAGAGATTACATAAAGATAACATTTTATTTTCAGCACCCAGTTCTTGTCCATAGTGATCATTTCCAACTATTTTCATTATTGTTCCTTTTCATTTTGTTTTGTTTTTTGGATACACCCAGTGGTGCTCAGTGGTTTCTCTCGGCTGTGCTCAGAAATTCATCTTGCCAGGCTTCAGGGATCATATGGGATGCTGGAGATTGAACCTGTGTCAGCTGTGTGCAAGGCAAATACCCTCCTTACCTGTTGTGTTATTGATCTGTCTTCCGTTTTCTGTCTTTTGTTTTTGTTGTCTTTGGATATCATTCTCATAATGTTTTGTTATTTTTTTATGTCTTTTCCTCTCCCTCTAATTTCACTCAGCATGAATACTATCCATATCTAAGTATGCATAAGCACATTTCGTGGCTTCATTTTTCCTAACAGCTGCATAGTATTTCATTGTGTAGATGTACCAGTTTCTTTATCCACCTGACTGTTCTTGTTTCCAGATTTTGGCTATTATGAGTAGAACTCCAATGAGCATAGTAGTGCATTGTCTTCTGCATTATTTTGGGGGTCCCGAGGGTATATTCCTAGGAGTGGTTTGAATGGAAGTTCAGTTTCTATTTTTTTTTTTTTTTTGGTTTTTGGGTCACATCCGGCAGTACTCAGGGGTTACTCCTGGCTCTATGCTTAGAAATCACCCCTGGCAGGCTCAGGACCGAATGGGATACCGGGATTTGAACCATCATCCTTTTGCATGCAAGGCATAAGCCTTACCTCCATGCTATCAATTTCTAATTTTTTGAAAACAAAACTCAAATATTGTTTTCTAAGAAGATTGGACTGTATATCTGATAGTTGAAAATAGTTAGAGATAAACTTGATGAATAAATGTCTTAAGTCATTGTATAATCATTGGTTTTCAAAATAAGGTGCTTCATGTTTTTAACTATAAATTGCAATCAGATTATTTTTGAATGGCATATAGGTATGATTTATGTATTATAAAACATACAATAAAATAAAGATAGATTTAATATGCTGATAATATCTGGGAGGTCGCTTCTTTACTTACGTATATGATGGCTTAATTCTGACTGGAACCTTGCCATCCCTCATATAGTTGTACCAGAGCAACCTTTGTTTGAGGCTGAAGCTTAAAATTAAGATCAAGCATTTTTCTTGCTTGTTTTTTTTTTTTTAGCTGTGTCATTCTGCATTGCCTGGAATTTCACATTCTCACCCTTTCTACCACCCACCCTGTTCTAAATCTTTTGTAGAAAATTATTTACAAGGCACTAAAGTCTTCTTGTTCATTGTATACAGCGGATATGAAGAATACAGTTCTCTTTTTAGTTTTAATGAGCTCATGCTGTAGTTTTACTCAATTCTAGAAATTGTAGAATCCTCAGGATGTGTAAGTATATGCCAACTAACATTTTTTCAAATTGAGGTAGTTTGAAGATTGTATTTTTATGTCATTTGAAGTCATGTAATATAGATTTAAAAATATGCTTGTGAAAGAAAGCAAAAAGAAATAGTATTATTGTTAATAAATTCTCTGAGAGAATGGTAAATCTAGATTGCAGAGTAGTAAGGGGGGATTGTGGAGGGTCCTTAAAATGAAATTTTTTCTTTCTTTTTCTTCTTTTTTTCTTTTTCTTCCAGGCATGACCCAAAGATGAGAAAAAAGGAAGGAGAGAGGGAGGGAGGGAGGGAGGGAAGGAGGAAAGGAGAGAGGGAAGAAGAGAGGGAGGAATGCAGAAAGAGAGGGAGGGAGAGAGGGAAGGGATGAGGGAGGGAGGGAGGAAGGAAAGGGAAAATGAATTTTTTTAAGTCTTGATAAAACCATAGGCATTTAAGATACTTTAAAATATACCTTTCTTACAAAGAACTTTTGTTTCTTTTCCTGTGCTAAGTGGATTTTTCTTTGCTGGTCACTTGAGACTTGAGATTCTTGGGGGAAGGTTATTATGTACATGCTAAATTCTTGGTGTATATATGCAAATATGCATTTAATGTTTAGCTGAAGGTTTGTGACAATCCCTTTGTGAGTATATTTTTAGTTATTGCAATTTAAATAAATTCAGCTTGAGATTAAAGTCTTATTTGAGTAATTGAAAATAAAATGATAATTTAAAAGAATATTCTTAATATTTTTGTGGTGCCAGAGATTAAATTCAAGGTTTGTCACACATGTAAGGCAAGGTTGCCTACCACTAAGCTATATTCTTGGCAACCTATAAAATAGACCACTTTTAAAAGTGTTTATAAAGTTAGGGCCTTATTTTCTGACTCTAAAATACAGACTGGGTAACACATTAATAAATTTAGACTTTTAATAGTCTTCTTAACTTTTATTACAGTTAATGTTGGTTTCTTAGTCAAGAATGGGTGAATGAGAAAATTCACCAACAATATAACTTGCTATTGTTGACATACACTTTATGCCAAGCTCAAACAATGCATTTATAATAGGAGTCTGTACTTGATACTTGATGTTTTGGTGTATTGCTTTCAAACTTGATTTTGGAAAAAAGTCTTCTGCCTTGCCTGATGGATGAGGGATTATCAACTATTTTTCTACAAATTTAAGTTAATTAAATGGTTTTCAGACTTTTTTATAGTTATTTAGTTAATTGACAAAATATGGGGGGGAAATGAAAATAGTACTTGATAGGAAATTTTGTGTGTTGATTGTACTTCATACTTGGAAAAGATTTGCTTAAAATTAATTACTTTAAGTGCTTTAAGATAGTTTACATTGAGCCAGAAACAGCTCAGTATGCTTTGTATGTTGGAAGCCTGTGTTCAGTCCTATCACGATACCCTTGAACTGCACCTCAGCAACCCCTTATCACAAACCTGGGAACATTCCCTGATGGGTATAGCTTCCAAATCTCCCCCCACCCAACCCTATTTTTTTCCTTTGCATTTGTCCTTAGTAATTCACAAAGAGGCAGAAGAAAACCTGTGACAGTGATAAGTTGGAGGGAGGTATGAGAATATAGCCATTTGTTTAATGTTAAGGAATAACTGCAAGATAATAGTGAAAGTGAAACTTAGAGAAAAAGATATAAACTGTCTCAAGTAATTTTGGTATTCTCTTTGAAAATATGCCCATGTCATTTTGAGAGTTATGTGTTGAACCAGGCTGTGATACTCATGTGAATTATAATAGTAATTATGAGGAAGATCAATTTTGAGGGCTTACTACAATTCATTTGAGTTCAGTCATTGATTTTTTTTGAGATCGGGGTCACACTTATGAAGAAATCTGTTAAGAATTAGGGCCCTATCCAGAAAATTATATGGACAGTATGTTTTAAAATTCCATATCTAATTTTAGTTGGTTTCATAATCCCTTGAGAGAATAACGTTTCGCAAATTTGGGTAATCTAGGTGTCTGGGTAGTAGTTGTAGACATGGTAATGAATGAAGATGCTTCAAGTAACCCATTATAAAATGTAAAGGGCCAGGAACAAAGCTCAGGATAAAATTATTTTAATGTCAATAAAGAAGAGAGGTGAAGTAGGGGAATATTGTTTCTTAGAGGAGGCGATAGTTTACTGGCTTGCATTTAGCATAATTGTGCTTAAGGTACTTTGTGTTAACTCATCTGCTCATGTTATTCTATGAAAAGGTCTGTTTTCTTTCTGATAGTTCGAGATAGTCATTAATGTGTAGGGAGTGTTCTTTGCCCTGAGCTGTGCTAAATTCTGCTTTCATTTTTATTTAATCTTCATTATTAGTTCTTTGAGATACTGTTACTAATTTTACTTTACAAATGAGAAAATTAAAGCTTAGAGATGTTATAGGGCACATTTTTTGTAAATTTAGCAAAGACTGTGACACATTTAAGCCTACCATTTAAAACTTATGTTACACTAACACTCGTGCGCAGCCTGCGCACACACACACACCTAACCTCATTGTGGTAATAGTTTGCATATTAAGCACAATAGAATAGGAGATAGTGGCTTGAACTAGATTTGGGAGTTTATTAGTTCTATAATTCCAGCTCTATGGTTCCAGTAAATTATTTTAACTCTTTTCTAGATATTTTTTTATACCTATCACCAGAAACACAGAAACATTGTCTTGTGATTCTAATCTTGCTGTTACATAAAACATAATGGTTCTTATTTAAAACATAGAAATAATTCTTGGAGTTACTCTCCCTAAGAGGCTAGTGAATGCTTCTTTGTGAGTGCTCTACACACCTGGATTCTTTTTTTTCTTTTTCTTTTTTTTTTTGGGGGGGGTTTGGGCCACACCCGCTTGACGCTCAGGGGTTATACCCTGGCTTATGCACTCAGAAGTTGCGTCCTGGCTTTGGGGGGACCATATGGGACACCGGGTGGGATCAACCGCGGTCCCTGCTCCCTGTCCAAGGCTGGCCGCCTGGCAAGGCAGGCACCTTACCATTTAGCGGCCACCGCCCGGGCCCCAAAGGGTTTCTATTTTTTCTTTTTTTTTTTTTTGGTTTATGGGCCACACCCAGCTGGTTGCTCAGGGGTTATTTCCAGGCTTGTCTGCTCAGGAAATAGCTCCTGAGCAGGCTGGGGGGGGGGGGCAAATGGAGTATCCTGGGATTCGAACCAACCCACCTTTGGTCCTGGATTGGCTGCTTGCGAGGCAAACGCCGCTGTGCTAATCTCTCCGCGGGCCCCACACCTTGGATTCTACCTCACCAGTGACTTTCTACATCTTGGATTCTGACCTTGCCAACTTCATTTACACTTGACTTTGACTATTATGGGTTTTTCCTTCTTAGGACTCTGGACTCCAATGAATGCAAATGTTATTCCCTGTTGTAATTATCTCAGAGTCTATTGTCATCTGTTCACTTATTTGAGAATTTCTTTTCATGTTCTGTTTAAGTCTCTTTTCCCACCTCTTCTGTTTTATTAAGGTGTTAGGCATCTCCTCGTTCAGCTCACTTATCTGTCTTCTATTATGGTGAGTTTTTTATTTTACCTACTAAATTTTTCAGTTCTCTCAGTTTCTCTTTGAGTTTTTCTCATTTTCTCTCTTATGTCCCTTTTGCAATTTTATTGCATGTCTTCTTGCATGCATTTGCCCAGGGTTTCTTTAAGGTCTTTGAATATCCTCAACATTTCCTCTCTAAAGTCTTTTTTTTTTTTTGGTTTTTGGTTTTTGGGTCACACCTGGCAGCACTCAGGGGTTACTCCTGGTTCTATGCTCAGAAATCACTCCTAGCAAGCTCAGGGGACTATATGGGATGACGGAATTCGAATCACTGTCCTTCTGCATGAAAGGCAAATGTTCTACCTCCATGCTATCTCCCTGGCCCCTCTCTAAAGTCTATCAGAGAGACTATTAGGTGTATTAGGCTATTAGGTGTCTGGTACTAGTTGGGTCTTCAGAATTACCAACTTTATTTCACTAAGCATGGTTGGGTTATGCATCGTTTTCCCCATGTGGTTGTGGTGTTTCAGGCTCCTTGAATTAATGTGAGGTCTCAGAGTGAAGCCTAGTGGCCTATGAGATCTTCCTTTGGGGCTCTGGTCCTGTGTGCCTCGTCTACCCTGCAGGCTAAGCTCCCATTTACCTCAAGGCCAGCTTTTCTCCTGGTGTGCTTGTTCCCTCAGATTGCTTTAACACTAGATTTCTGTACATCAATAAACTTCTGTTTATTTGTGGTATTAGGGCAAAGTGTTCTCTATCTTAGTACTGTTGTTTTGAAAGGATATTCTTCATGTGATTGTGGAAATAGGTGGTAGGATACTTAGCACTTCACCCAATATTGCAAAGTAGTACATTCACCAGCTGCTATGATTAAAAAAAAGGCAAGTTATTTCCAAACACCTAGTAGACAAGAGTACCTTATTTTGATAATCATTAGAAACAAATACTGGAGGAGGATTACAAAGCAATTATTTTTCACACAGTTATTAGATGGCCATTTCAGACTCTTAGTTAAATTACCAGAAGGAATTGAATACAGGGCGATTAAAAAAAGAAAAGAATTTTATATTAATGTACTTATACATTATTTGAAGCCACCTGGTTTATAGCTTTATAATAAAAACAGCTAATATGTGCTTAATAAGGAGAACTTTTTGTTTCCTTTGGTTTTTGTGTTTGGGCCATGCTGGTGTTGCTCAAGGATTCTGCACTCAGGAATCACTCCTGGTGTACTCAGAGTACCATATGTGATGTTTGGGGGTTCAGTTTGAGTTCACCATGTTCAAGGCAAGCACTTTACCAGCTGTACTGTCTCTCTAGCTCCCCCAAAGATCTTTTAAAATGCTCTTCTTTCTAATTTACATAGTTATTTTGTTATAGAGCAGTCTTCTTTTAATGGCCATAATCTTCCCCCATGGTGAATGATTGGGGTGAGACCGGTAGCCTCAGGTGCAATTTTTGGGAGGTGCTGCTTTCATTTGGGGGAGGGTTGGCTGTGTGCTCAGGGCTTATTCTTGGCTCTACTCAGGAATCACTCCTGACTTTCAGGATGCCTGGGATTTAACCCAGGTTGCTGGCTTTCAAGGCAGGTATTGTGGCCTAAGCTTAAGGGTGTTTTCGTTTCTCTTTTTGTTCACATAAATATGGCATATTTTCAAGGAGGTGTTGAGCATTGCCCCCCCCCCCCCAAGACAGTAGACCAAACTGGAATTTTTTAATTAATGATCAGCAGTTTAGATTTCTCTGGAGTTTATAGTCCACATTAACTTTGGGGTTTTTTTGGTTTGGTTTGGTTTGGTTTTCGGGGCCATACCCAGTAATGCTCAGGGGTTACTCCTGGCTTTGCACTCAGAAATCGCTCCTGGCTTGGGAGATCATATGGGACGCCAGGGGATTGAACCGCGGTCCGTCCTAGGCTAGCGCCAGCAAGGCAGATGCCTTACTGCTCCGCGCCACCGCTCTGGCCCCTAACTTCAGATTTTGAAATAATTATTTTTGGACCACACCTGACAGTGCTCAGGATCATATGGGATTGTGAGGATGGGATATTTACGCCTAGCTCTGTACTTAGGGATTACTCCTAGTGTGCTCAGGGGACCATATGTGATGCTGGGATCAAACATTGGATCAGACACTTACTTACAAGGCAGGTGCCTTTCCTGCTATACTATCTCATCAGGTCCAAACTCATTTTTTTATTGTTCTGGTTATTATCATTTTAAATGTTTGTTTATGTAATTTTGAACTGCACCTGGCAATGCTAAGGGGTTACTCTTAGATGTTCTCTCAAAAATCACTCCTGTCAGAGCTCCAGGGATCTTATGGGATCTTGAGGATTGAATCAGGTTAGCCACATGAAAGGCAAACACCCTACTAACTGTGCTATCATTCTGGCCCCTTTATATGCTTTTTAAAGTCAAGGGATGGTATCTCAGTTTCCATTTTTATGACGTGCAAATGCTGCTAGCAGAGTGGAATCTCATTGCACATATATGGAGAAATTGTATGCATGGCATTCTTTGTATCAGCACATCTGCAAAAGATAAATAGTATTTTATATGGAGGGGTAAATTCTCTTAAGATCATTTTATAATAAAAGTCTGATTGACATAGAATTTGAATAATACTCAGTACAGGAGAGAAGTTGTTTCGTTAAAGCACAGTTGCCCAAATTTGTTCAGCTTACTGTCCCCAACCCTCCTTCTCTATATTCAGAAAAAAATTACTCAGTCCCCCTTCTTATTTAAGTGAACAAACTGAACGCTCCCTCCCCCCAGTTGGGATGCTCCTGGGGATCAGAAAATTGGGCCTTTGGGAAACACTGTTAAAAGAGATAAATTTCCCAGAAAGGGGCACAAAGGGCAGGGCGTTTGCCTTGCATGCACTAACCTAGGGCAGACTGGGGTTCCATATGGTCCCCCAAGCGCATAGACAAGAATAACCTCTGAGCGTCATCGGGTGTGGCCCAAAAACATTAAAAAAAAAAAAAAGTCCCCAGAAAAGATTAGAATGTTAAAGACTCACTTTGAATCTTGAATTTAAGGGCCGGGCGGTGGCGCTAAAGGTAAGGTGCCTGCGCTAGCCTTGGACGGACCGCGGTTCGATCCCCCCGGTGTCCATATGGTCCCCCCAAGCCAGGAGCAACTTCTGAGCACATAGCCAGGAGTAACCCCTGAGCGTTACCGGGTGTGGCCCAAAAACCAAAAAAAAAAAAAAAAAAAAGAATCTTGAATTTAAGAATTTACTTGAGAATTGAATTGGTATTTTCTTATTAGGGTGACTGAAAGAATTGTTTTGCCTACATACTCCTTTCTTTTTCACATTCACCAGGCATAACCTAGAGAAGATTAAAAATTTTTTTATTGTTTTATGATTGACATGTAGAGAGCTCTTTGGTGGTAAGTATGCATTTGTGAAATGATTGCCATAGTCAATATGACATCACCTCCCCCCAAAAAGTATGTATAATTATTGCATATTTCTCAGATTGTGAATGCAGAACTTATAGGTTATTTTTTGGGGTGAGGGGGATGTGCATCCTCAGGGGGGCATTATGTTAGAGATCAAACCTGGGCCTTCAACATATAGGGCTTGTGCTACAGCCTTTTGAATAATTTCCATGACCCCAATACATGAAGATTTTTAAATATTATATAATGGAGTAGCCTGAGGATTAGCAAAAAAATTTCATTAAGTCTATAGTATGAGTGCCTGTTACATAACATTATTTTTAAAAAGTTATCAATAAAAAAATCTTACTAAAAGTAACTAAGGCTTAGAGAATGGCTGCAAGAAAAAGAATTGGTGTTTGGGGGGCTGTTAGAAGACAGTTACTGATTTTGTGTTTTTGAAAAGGAGTTTTTCTTCTTTTGGGCCACACCTGTCTGCTCAGGAATCACACATGGCAACTCTTTGGGTTTCAATTTGATGTTGGGGAGCAAGCACTCTACCCATTATACTATCTCTGCTCTGACATCACTGCTTTTTTTTTTTTTTAAGATTTTTTTCCTGGCTATGGAGTCACACCTTGTATGTTCAAGGTTAATCTTGATTGCACTCAGATCATTCCTGCAGTGCTCACAAGACAGTATTGGGGTACAGGAATTGAACCCATGTTGATGACATGTAAGGAAGGGTAGCTCTGTGCTCTCTCTCTGGCCCAGACCTGGCACCACTATTTTAGAGTTGGCAGTTAAGACTTAAAATGACTGATAAGCAGAGTTTTGAGATGGTGAAATGAATGAGCCAGACTGAATTCTGAGAGAAGTACATTCCTGGCAGAGGAAGTAGCAAGTTGAAAATACAAACAACTTTGACATGTCCATGCTGGCAGTGCAATTTGTGTTGGTTAAAAACCACATTCAAAGTATGATCCACTGGTGGTGTGCACTGTTGTCAACATTTTAAGTGCTCTTAATTGACTTTTTCCCCCTGAGGAAAAGCAAGAAGTTTTGGTGTGGTTCCAGCAGATTGTGTAGGAAGAAGAATGATTTGGTCAATTATCAGTTTGAGTAACGATAAAATATTTTAAGGATTTAATAGTTCAGGGAGAAAGGCACAGTCACTTCTAGGTCATGATCAATGAGTTATGTGCTTTGACTTACGTTTTCAGAGAGTCAGTCAGACTCCTGTATGATAGTGGACAAGGAGCAATACAGATAGGAGCAATACAGATAATCTGGAACTGGTTGCAGTAAAGTGAGAAATGGTGATGACATGGACTAGATTATTAGTCATGAAAAGGTGAGAAGTTAAGGTTCTGGGTTTATTTTGAAGGTAGAAAAAAACTGGTTTAGAAGAAAGATGAGAAAGTAATTAGGTTTATGATTATTGCTTTTAGTAACTGGAGTGGTGGATTTCTATCAGTGTGAATTCTAAAGGGAAAACTGATTAGGGCAAAGAGAGATAAGGATTTTTGGTTTGGACCTGGAAATTTGAGGTTCCTGAAGACATTCAAGTAGAAACATTGAGTAGATAGCTGAATATGTGACTCATGTTAAGGGGAGAGGGCAGAACAGGCAATATATACATTATGAGATTAATTTAAAGCGATGAAAATGAAGGGGATCCTCTCTGAGAAACTGAGCAAGCATAAATAAGAAGTCTTGATTCAGAACCTGGGATTTGGAAATTGTAATGACAAAATCCAGTAAGTATACCAACAAATAGCCAGTGAAATAGCTTAAAAAAATGTAGTACTTAATCTTTTTGAAGGAGCTCTTCTAAGATTTTTTTTGCCTTTAGTTTTAGCATGTAAAAGAAAGTCACTGGCAATCTCTTCAATGAGATGGTGAGTGGAAAGCCTTATTGCAGTGGATTCAAAACAGGAAAATGGAGCTTAGATATATTGAATATAGAAATTTCCCCCTCTGCCACGATTTCACTATATATGACAGAAAGAAATAAGGTAATGGTGGAGAAATATATTGGATGAGGATTTTTCTTTTTGAGCATGGGAAATTGTTTATTTTAAATACAGGTAGGGATTGTCTTCAGACAGGAAGTATATGTTATTGGGAAGGGAGATTGACAAAACAGGGGGAAGGGAAAAATTATTCTTGTTAGGTGTGTTGAGGTGGAATTAAAACTATACTTACTAAACTATTTTTTGTAGATATATATTTTTCTCTTAAATGGCTGTTGAATTTATTTGCTTGATCAATAATTGTTCTGACAAAAAAATAGTTAACCCAACACTGAGACAAATGTAATGAAATACTAATTAAAAATTTTATGACACCTTGATAGATATTAGTTTACATAAACAAGAAAGAAACCTTTATATTGCCAGCAAATATAAAATTGAATGTAAAATGATCGACAGGACAGCAAGAAGGCTTTTATACATTTATATTTGACACCTGACCATATTTTCAGTC
Source organism: Suncus etruscus (assembly GCF_024139225.1). Classification (NCBI taxonomy): domain Eukaryota; kingdom Metazoa; phylum Chordata; class Mammalia; order Eulipotyphla; family Soricidae; genus Suncus; species Suncus etruscus. The sequence continues at coordinate 26,201,148 of NC_064849.1, forward strand.
ACCATAATATCTTCTCTCCAGATTTAAAAAATAGTATGCTGATTTCTATGACAAAGCTTTTTTTATTTTCATACAAAAAATCAAATAATGGCCAACAAGTCACAACAGTGCAATAGGTAGAGGATAAAAAACCACATCAAACAGGTGCTGAAAAGAAATATTAACTCTGAGAGGACAGCGTCCTCATGAGTGTTCCCATCACCTTGAGAGTGTGGTTTGTCTTCATGTTGATATTTCTTAGGACTTATTTTAAAATATAAAATGATTCTGTAGGCCTGGTGTGGACATTGAAATCTGCATTTCAAAATTTACCTAGATGATGCCTTCCTGTCTAGTCCATGCTAAACATTAAGTAAAGAACTAGCAAATTATATTGGAATATAGTTTGATTTTGTGCGTCTGTGTGCGTATGTGTGTATGTGGGAGTGAGTTAACTTTGTTCAACTTCTCTTCAGTTTGTTCCTATTCTTGGAGTAGGAAGCAGATCATTCTGTAGAAAGGATGAAGGTGAATAGTATACGATCACCTAGGAAGTAAACTGAAAAAAAAAATAGGATTGTGGAGTTGTACTAATTGTGATTTCTGATTATAAATTTAAACAGTTTGTTTGACTATAGATAATATTCTTTACTTTCAGCTACATGGATGCAGGTGAGGAGTAGGTGGGTTGAAACAGCAGGTATTTTGGAGAGGAAAGTGGGGAAATTTATTGTCGTATTAAGAAAGTTACCAGGGTAGTCTGGAGGACCTGGGAAATGATCTAAGTGCTAGAGAGCACTTAAACAGAGAAGAGCATTTTTGTTTTCTTTGTTTCTAAATTGTAGTCTTCATTTTTAATTTACTAAAGAGCTTTGTAAATCTTCAGGAGAGGAAAATAGTATTGATGTTCCCTATATTTTTGTTATCAGAGCATATTTTCTCACTATCTCTCTGAACTTTAGACTTATGGAGATGTTTTATATTTTTGGGTAAAAGCAAGTATTAACAGGGATTGTGCTTTTATTGAAAATAGAAGCTCTGCTGCAGATAAGGTTTTTTTATTTTTTAGAATCAATGGATTTTAAAAGTTTTTTAGCTCTAAAAACTTAAATTGCATTTTGTTTCTGTTAAAATAAATTGTTAACATTCTTAAAAATCATGCAGATTCATAGTCTTAGTTATAATTAATATTTACTATATGACAATACAGAAAGATTTCAACCATTGGTTTTGTTTTTGTTTTTCTTTTCTTTTTATTTTTTGTTTTTGTCTCTTTCTCTTGGATATTACAGATGACCATGGATGAAAAATATGTAAACAGCATTTGGGACCTTCTGAAAAATGCAATTCAAGAAATCCAGCGTAAGAATAACAGTGGTCTTAGTTTTGAGGAGCTCTATAGAAATGCATACACAATGGTTTTGCATAAACACGGGAGAAAAACTCTACACTGGACTAAGAGAAGTTGTTACTGAACATCTCATAAATAAGGTATTCAACTTTAAAGGACTGTTGCTAATTATCCTGACTCTAGAACTAAATTCTTTATATACTATATTTTATTTTGACTAGACGTGTTTCTTTAGAAATAATAATGGCTATATTATAAAACCTCATTTAAAGCTAATTAGAGTTGTTGATAATTTAAAGATGACATTTGTGATGTATGATAAAAAGGTTCACTATCAGAATGAAGAATCTGCTGAATACTTTAAAAATGTAACTAGATACTTTCTTTAGATTGCTTAAACAAGCTTCTTTTAGCTCTACTTTCTCTGTATATTTGAACATAATAAAATTACATTGTTTGAAATATAGTTGTTTTAAGACTTCTTACCAATTGATACTGGCTTGTTTTTCTCCATTTTTAACTGAGGTTCACATTAGCTAGCAAATGTGAATTTTTAAAAGAAATTTGTGGTGGGCTGTTAACATTATATTCTGATCAAAATGTAGTTGCTTTTTTAGAACAAGTGTTTTATATAGGACAAACTCTTCTATTGCAAGTATGTCTTGCTTTAAGATTTAATTGTATGTTTGTGTTTTTGTTTTTTGGCCACACCTGGTGACGTCAGGGGTTTCTCCTGGCTATGCACTCAGAAATTGCTCCTAGCTTGGGGGACCATATGGGACGCCGGGGGATCGAACCGCTGTCCTTCCTAGGCTAGCGCATGCAAGGCAGATGCCTTATGCCCTGTGCCACCACTCTGGCCCCAAGATTTCATTGTAAAATATAAATACCACTAAAATAAAAATACTAAAATGTTTTAGGTGGTGTAGTAAGGGTGTTTATTTAAATTTTTACTTTGGGAAAATAAGTGGATAAGTTACACCAGCAGTTATCATAATTTCTATGTACCCTTTATATTCACTAGTTGTAACATTTTGCCTATTGATACTTGTTCTTAATACTTATTAAGAAATTGTTTTAGTCAAATTTTTCTAAAGTACTTTGTAATGTTCATCCTCAGAATAAGGAAGTTCTCTTATTTATACCAAAGAACAATGTTCAAAATAAGGTAGTCTAACTTTATTACTATTATCTAATAAAGTCCACATTCAGATTTACTGGTTGTCCCTGTATAGTTTATAGCAGTTTTGGTTAATCTCGATCCAGGACCCAATCTTGGATCACACACTCAATTCCACAGCCTTCTTTGTCTTTCACCCAAGCACATTGACATTTTTGAAGAGTATAGGTCAGATGATGTGTAGATTGTCCCACAGTTTTTTGGTTTTGTCTGATTGTTTCCTCATGACTAGTTTCAGGTTATGCATTTTTGGCGAGGAATAATACATAAGTGATGTTGTGTCCTCAGTGCATCACATCAGGAGGCACATGATGTCAGTTTTATCCCATTATTGGTGATGTTAACTTTGATCACTTGGTGGTCCGCCAGATTTCTCCACTGTGAAGGTACCTTTTTTCCCCTTTTGTAATTCCATAAGTAATCTGTTTCAGATATATTTTGTGACTGTATAAATAATCTGTTCCCCAAGACATTTTCAGGAAATGGATTTAGCATCCATGATCTTGCATGATCATTATTACTATGGTTGTTATAAAATAGTCAACTTCTATTTGTTTCTTCTATGGATTCCTTTCTCTTAATTCCTTTCTCTACATTAGCTAGTACCTAATGAAGTTAGGTGATCATATTCTTCATGGAAAACTAGTTTTCTAGCGTAAGTACTAAACCAGGCACTACTTTTTTGGAAAAGTAAGAGTGGCTATAAAGAGACGTATCTCTTAGATTTGTTTACACATTGATGTGAGCATCTTGTACATATTTAGATAATTGTCATTATTTAGACAACTAGCATATTTAGATTAAGTGACTAATGAGTTGTGTAGGCAATAAGTGGCTTAGGAATTGAAGTGAGGAACAGATTACCTTGGGCTCTAAGATATATTAGAAAAGAATCAGTTGAACAAATTTGTGAAAAATATGAGATAAAAGCGAACAGTGTAGAATGCGTATCAGAATAGTAGTCAGTGTGGCTATACAGAGATAAAATAAGTCCATGTAGTTGCTAGATAACATTTATGTATATAACAATTTGGGCAGAGGACCTTAGTACATTATAGAGTTGCAAAGATGATTTGGGAATAGATGATAGAAAAATTTGAGTGCCAAGCTAAGGAATTTGATTGTAGTATTAGAGGCTTGTTAATGGATGATAATGTAAAACTATTTTTAAAAGAAAAATGTGATAGAAATTTATAAATATCCTGTGTTAATATGTACAATAGGCAGATGACCTGGAAACTTTTTTTTATGACCTGGAAATTTTTGAGTAAAGTGATAAAATTAATGAATGATATCAAATTTTGAAAGTAAGATAGATAGAATTTGATTATAACAAGTTGCTTAGGGAGAATGTATGTGCTTGGAGGTAAAATATAGATATAAAGCATAGACTGGAACTTCAATTGGAGATCAAGATTTGGCATTTGATTTTACACCTTGAAGTATAAATATTGGAATGTAGAGAATGGAAAACCTACAACCAAAGGATGAATCTTTAAACTCTTACAAATAGGTGTGAGAAAGAGGGAAGACCAATTTTTGAGGGCCCCCCCCCCCCAGGATAAGAGGTATAGAAGAGTTCGACTTAAGAGATAATTAGACAACTTGGTTCTTGGCTCTGGAGAGTGTGGGAAAGTAAAGGAAGAAGTAAGGTACAAGTTCTATTAAGTTAATGATAGTATACAGTCACAGCTATTATTTACTATATGCTGTCTAAATCTAGGCTATTTTTTTAATGCTTTAAATTAGTTAATGCTGTTACCCCTGTGAACCAGAGGATTGTTACTTTTGTCTAGATGTATTTAGCTATTAGATGGTATAGCTAAAACAGGATGATGAGGTATTGTGACTTCAGACTCAAACCATGACTTCTTTATAGCAATGCTGTTGAGGCATAATGAATGATTAAGGATACAGTAAAACTTCCCAAAATTAAGTGTTACACGAGGGGCTTCAGGTAAATTAATGCTTATACGAAGAACTTGTAGTCCCTTAAAATTCAAAGTCTTAGTTTATTTTTAATTAAAATGAAGAGATGGCATATCTTTGAGGTTCATTAGCACTAAAACTTATGTAGGTCTAATAGTGAGTCATAAAATTAAGCCATGTGGGGCTGGAGAGATAGCATAGAGGTAGAGTGTTTGCCTTGCATGCAGGAGGTTCAAATCCCGGCGTCCCATATGGTAACCTGAGCTTGCCAGGAGCGATTTCTGAGCATAGAGCCAGGAATAACCCCCGAGCACTGCCAAGTGGTCACCCAAAAACCAAAAACCAAAACAAAACAAAAAAAATTTTAAGCCATGTATCTTTTCCAAAGTCAGTCTGGAGAGACTTAATAGTTACTCTCCTGGAAAGTATAATAAGGAAGCACATAAGAACAAAGCTTAGTAATTACTGCAAAAAGATATGTAAAAAAAAAAAGATGTTAAAGTAAACCTTTTTAAAAAAAAAAAAAAAAGAAAAAAGAACAAAGCTTAGTAGTAGGAATTGGTCCTATTTATTGAAGCAGAATTTTGCAACTTGGACATGCATGCAGAAAAAAGCATTTGTAGTTGGATGCTGTGATTGGGAAATGGGCTTATTTAAAAGTAAGGAGAAAGGGAAAGTCATTGTAAACTGAGTGATTAGTGACTAATTTTTCGATTCTGAAGTGTCGTTAGATATAAATTAGTGTCATGAGAAGTAATTCCATGATGGTTATGTGAGCTTCCACATACTGTAAATTTTTTAGAGGCCCCATTTGTGTGGTTAACTGCTATTTCAGAAAATAAAGTAATTGTCTATAATATATTAATATTCCTTCAAGTTGAGAGCTGGAAAGATAGTACAGAGGCACTTAGGTGCTAGTTGCCTGACTGGATTCAATCCTTCAGTACTGCCTATCCTCCTTGAGTCCTGCTAGGATTGATACCTGAATACTGCCGGTATTTATTCTTGAGTGAAACTTTTTGAGTTATAACCCAAAAACTCAAATTAATTGTGCTAAAGATACTAAAGTATGTGTAATTTTACAAATAAGAATTCGCTAGCATCAGAAAACTTTCTTTCACACTATTTGCTTTAACCTGTGTTTGTCCTTTGATCTCAGAAGTTTCAATTTGTTCTACCAAGTAGAATTTAAGGATAGTAGAGATAAGGTACAAAACACAGTCTGCTTGAAAATTTATTTTCCCTGTCTCTACATTGCACTCACTGGAGAGTGAGAAAATGGTTTAGAGTTCTGTGATGCTAGAATAACTTCTTGCTCTCAGAATGTGTTCAATTTTATGGTTCTGAAAGCATTACTACATGGCATCTTTATTTTCAAAAAATAATACTTTTAGCAATTAGCAGAACTGATTAATAATTATATTTAAGGCAATGTTACTTTCTACTGAAGTGAACCTTTTGTAGTAGATTAAAAGTCCTAGCTGCTTAAACTGTAGAATGTGATACCATGGTGGAGATTGTAGGAAAATTTGGCAACGATAGGTTTCTGAATGTGTAGTGACTGAATATTGCAGAATGAATCCAAGGTGTTTGTTTCTGGGAGTGCCTTTTATGTTGTATTTTATAGGCAAAAGGCTGAGAGGAATAAGGTTAAGAACCAGAACTTAACTTCTTTCTTTCTTTCTTTCTTTCTTTCTTTCTTTCTTTCTTTCTTTCTTTCTTTCTTTCTTTCTTTCTTTCTTTCTTTCTTTCTTTCTTTCTTTCTTTCTTTCTTTCTTTCTTTCTTTCTTTCTTTCTTTCTTTCTTTCTTTCTTTCTTTCTCTCTCTCTCTCTCTCTCTCTCTTTCCTTCCTTCCTTTCTTTCTTTCTCTCTCTCTCTTTTCTTTCTTTCTTTCTTTCTTTCTTTCTTTCTTTCTTTCTTTCTTTCTTTCTTTCTTTCTTTCTTTCTTTCTTTCTTTCTTTCTTTCTTTCTTTCTTTCTTTCTTTCTTTCTTTCTTTCTTTCTTTCTTTCTCTCTCTCTCTCTCTCTCTCTCTCTCTCTCTCTCCCTCCCTCCCTCCCTCCCTCCCTCCCTCCCTCCCTCCCTCCCTCCCTCCCTCCTTCCTTCCTTCCTTCCTTCCTTCCTTCCTTCCTTCCTTCCTTCCTTCCTTTTTCTTTCCTTTTTTTTTTTTCTTGTATAGGCCAGGAGTCTCAAACTCAATTTACCTGGGGGCCGCAGGAGGCAAAGTCGGGTGATCCTTGAGTGCAATGTCAGTAATAAGCCTTGAACATTGGGGGGTGTGATCCAAACAACTAAAACAAAACAAAAAAAGGATTCCTCTTGGGCAGGGCCACAAAATGTTGTATGGAGGGCCGCAAACCGGGCTGCGAGTTTGAGACCCCTGGTATAGGCACAGTAAATTTTGGGGAGATTAGAAAGGGAATTCCCTTGGCCTAATAGATACAGGGTTTCTCCACCCTTGAAGCATCCTGTCATCGAAATAACTACAGGCTCTGTACATGCTCATTTTCACACCTCCAGGTCTTTTTATGGTGCCAGGAAACTTTCTACTTAGTTGTAGATGATAAAATCGGGCCTCTGTAACTAGAGATCTTGGTGTTCGTACAGGCCATAGGATGAAGCCTAGGATAGAGTCTTAATGGTTCTAGAAGTTCTGTTCAATCACTGTTGTTGTAATCAGTCTTCTGTAATTGGTAGTCATGGTTTTGGCACCAATCTTAGGAAGAATCCTAGGATAGAGTCATTATATATATTTCCAGAAATTCTGCTCAGTTGCAGTTGTCACAGTCAGGCCTATGGAATCTTGGTTATTGTACAAATCCTAGGTAAGCCTAGGCTATGGTCATTGTTATTGGTTCCATGATAAGTTCTGCCCAGTCATGGTTGTCAAAGTTCATCTTCTGTAGTTAGCGATCTTGGTTTCTGCACAGATCAAAGGATGACATGTCTTCTCTCTGATTTCATCTTACCATTAGGTGGTGAGATAGGACAACCTGCTCTTAGCTCAAGTTATTGTTGTTTCCTTGTTGTCAGGATGTCATATCAAAACTGGTGCAAATGGTGCTAGAGCAGTATTGGGAATTTCCCAGGGGGAGTTTGTTCCTGGTGCTGTTGGAGGAAGCTCTGTCATTGAACCAGAACTTAACTTCTGAAAAATTCAGTGAAAATGCAATTTCTTATGGAATCAGAACTATTGTAATTTGTTGGAGTCCTGATTTTAAAATGAGATGGTCAGCATTTTGAGCAATATTTTTGGTAAAATCAATGTGATACAAATTAAGAGGGCAGTTAATAATGGAAAGGTACTTCTTTGGGATTATTATACTTGATTATTGGTTTCACAAAATGGAAGTGCTTGATAAGATACTTCTTGGTAGCACATTCTACTTAAAAAAATTATTATTTAAACATGTGGTTGCAGAATTGTTTGCAATACAGTTGGTTTTTTTCCCCCACAGATACAAAGTTATTCATGATTGCAATGTACATATTTCACACTACTGATGTCCCCAGTTTATCTCCTTTCCTCCTCACTCCTCCCTCTCCCCACCCCCTTGCAGGCATCTCTGTCTCTGTCTCTCTTCCCCCCCTTCCGTTTACCTCCCCCACCCCATTTACTCACTGTAGTTTGTAAAATTGTTACTGAGTATTCTTATTTTTAGAAGAACCTTTTCTTTGAGGAAATAAAACCTAAAGGAATTCATTCAGTCTTAGACCATTTGGGTGTGATGTGGTTGTGGGCCTCACCAGTCTTGTCTTGTCTTGCTTTAGTGAATATGAGACCATTTCAGAATTCACAGGGATTTTTTCTGTTGTTGTCCCCCCCACTTTGGGGGGCACACCTAATGGTGTTCAGGGGGTTACTCCTGGCTTTGTGCTCAGGGATGGATGAATTCTTGGTGGTGCTCAGGGGACTGTGGGATGCCGGAGATTGATCCTGGGTCGACTGCATGCAAAGCAAAAGACCTACCCACTGTACTGTTATTCCCCTGACCCCTTAAAAAAAAACTAAAATAACTTTAAAAGCTTGAGCTTTTAAAGACCTGAGCACTGCCAGGTGAGGCCCCAAAACAAAAGTAAATAAAATATACTGGAAAATTTGTTTCAGATATAGAAAAAAAAACAACGATGAGAGTTGCTGACGAAGAAAAAGAGATTATTTATAGGTTGGTTGTAGAAAATAGGGAATGAGGAAGAGGGCAATATTCAAAATGATGTCACTTTTAATATTTTACCCATTCCCTCAATTATGTTGATTCTGTGACAATCAGGGCTTGCTCTCTCTCTCTCTCTCTCTCTCTCTCTCTCTCTCTCTCTCTCGCTCTCTCTCTCTCGCTCTCTCTCTCTCTCTCTCTCACACACACACACACACACACACACACACTCACTTTTATATACAAACTTAGTTGTCGTCATCAGAGGTCTTCCATTAAGTAGACACTTTGGATTACAGTTCTTGTTAAAGGTCGCACTCACTTGGTTATGTTGATGCTTACATGTGCTCTTTAGGGACCACCCTTAGTTGTACTCACATATCTTCCACCAAATGGGTTAGGGATGGTCTAATCTTGGCTATGATGCAATTGTGTAGCTAGAAATGTTTTGCAATGCTGGTGGTTAGATTAGTATTGGAGCCATCTTTTTTCTCCCCACATAAGTTTTTAATAGGCCCAATTATCTTGAAGTAATATTTCTGCAGAACAAAATACATTTTACAGGTTCCAATAAAAGCACCTCAGTTTTCTTCCACAGCTGGAATTTGTTTGTACTTAAAAAAAACTGGGGCCACAGTGGTGGCGCAGTGGTAGGGTGTTTGCCTTGCGCGCGTGGAGCCATCTTTTATTTGAAAAAGTATTTTTCATTTTGATTTGAGATAACGAGTTAACGCAGAGATGAAGGCACTTGGCCTTGTTCATGACCAATCCCAATTCAGTCCCCTGCACATCAGAGGTGACATCCTGAGCATAGAGCCAGTACTGCAACAGGGTTGCATCCACCCCTTCTCACCCAAATTTTTCTGAGACATTATTGGCGAACCAAATTATAAATTATATGTAAATGTTTTGTTGTTTGTTTAAAGACATTTCTTTAAGAATTCTAGGAACCCGGAGTAATAGTTCCACAAATTAGGCTCTTGTCTTTCAAGCTACTGATCAAGGTTTGTGCTGATCACCAGCATCCCATATGGTTCCTGGGGTCAAGGAGTAATCCTTGATCATAGTACTAGAGATTCCTGTGCACAGCTGGATTGGTCCAACCCCTCTGATCCTCCTCCCCAAATTCCAAAACACAAGAACTTAGAAAAGGTTGTGGTAAGAAAAACACTTAAGAAAAATACTGAGTTGAAAGTAGGGATAACTGGACTTGATGTCTCTTTCTGCTACTAACAGCTGAACAAATTATAGTTTTCAGGACTTCACATTATTTATAAAATGAGTTTGAGAGTAGTGTGTTAGTCTGAGGTGCTTTAAAATAATGTAAGGATTTTGAACAGTATAGAGGTTAAGGTGTTTGCACTTCTACGACCCTCAACCCTTTGTGGTCCCCAAAATACTAGCAGCTCTATAGGCCTCTCATCATCACCGTTACGGCCCTGGAAGCCCCTGCCACCTCAGGGATGGCCTGGGTATTATCCCTGAAACTGAGATATCGAGTTGCCTCAGTGACACAGTTTCTTCTTGGATTTGCTTTGAACCACCACTGGCTTGTTGGCTGATTATCACTGGAAAGGGGCTCCAAGGCCTCCTGAGTAGCCAATGATAGAGACCCAAAATATAAACTTAAGTATTAATTATATTGTTTGATATTTTGGGTTAAGATTTAGGAAGGTTATAATTTTTGTTTTTGTAGTTGGGGAGTTGGGGTTCTGGGGAATGCCATTCCCATGGGCAACAAATATCCAGTACTTCAATTTTTAATTAATACTAAGTGGCTGTCTCAGATCATTGAAGGTCACAGTTTCTGTGGTTTACTGTTAATTCCTGTATTAAAATGTGTTTAGAATTCCCAGAGACACGATTAAGAGCATAGACAAGTATAGGGAGATGATTTAAGTGATAAAGCATAGATAGCTCATGTATGAGGCCCCTTTGAGTGTGGACCCTGAATGCAGCTGGGTGTTGTGTCTTGATTTGAGGAGGGGGTGTTCGGGGACACACCTTGTGTCTCTTGGGGATTGCTCCTCGCAGGCTCAGGGGACCATATAGGATGCCGGGGTTTGTATTCAGGTCTGTCCTGGGTTGGCCGCATGCAAGGCAAATGCCCTACCACTGCTATTGCTCTAGTCCCTGTGCTTTTTTAAATATCATTTCCATTTTTATTTTTTCAATGTCAGCGAAAACTTTTTGGTTTTCATGTTGCGATACTTTTCTGACAACAATATTGGGCTACTTGGCAGTCTTGTTTGTTTGTTTGTTTGTTTTGTTTTTGGGTCACACTCATCAGCGCTCAGAGGTTACTCCTGGCTCTATGCTCAGAAATTGCTCCTGGCAGGCTCGGAGGACATGTGGGATGCTGGAATTTGAACCACCATCTTTTTCCATGCAAGGCAAATGCTCTACCTTCATGCTATCTCTTCGGCCCCTACTTGGCAGATTTGTTAAATTACTTTATGTTTAGTTTTAGAAGTTACTACTACATAGTAATAATTGAATAATAATTGTGCTTACTAATTTTCATACATTTAAAGTTTGCTTTTTAGAAAAATAGTTGAGGAAATGATGAATTTTAACTTCAAATAAACAATTTCTTATTGCTACAAGGAATAATGATTTTTCTTTCTTTTTTTTTGTTATCACAGCTGATTTGTTTATTAGATATTAGAATTTAGAATTTCAGTCAATATTAACATAACTTATAAAATGTTGTTGATAACAGTTTACTCCCGATATTTAATATTACAAACTTTGGGATCTTTGAGGTATGCAGGGTCCTTGTATGTAACTGGCATAAAACCCATGATTTTAGCTCTTTTAATAGCTTTTGTGATTTCTTTTTGTTTCTTCCCACAAAGACCTGTTATGTGCCTTCCATAAATGCATCCAGTAAATGGAGAAATAAACTGTGACAAAAGCTGTACATTCTTGTAATCTACACGTTTTCCACACAAGATACATTTCTTCAGAGGCTCCTTGTAAGGATTTTTCATTGAAATGGGCAGGTCTGTCGTATCAGTTACCTGCTGGTACTGAGAACAACTTCTTAACACCTGGTGAGTACCAGGAGCAGCGAGCCGCGCGGCCGCCTCGACGAAATGCTTCCCCCGGGTCCTGCGGAGCCCGCTGCAAAATGCAAGCAGCGCCGCCATGCTCCCCGGCGGAAGCTCCTCCTCCTCCAATCGGAATAATGATTTTTCAAAAAAAATTTTTTTGTATATCCTGTTCTTCTCAAATAACATCTTACTTTTTTGGGAGGAAGGCTGTATGAGAGGAATTTTATCGATCATCTATATTTTAATTTTTCATATTTTTCATTGGTGGACTTTTTTTGGTTTGGGGACCACACCTGACAATGCTCAGGGGATTACTTCTAGCTCTGCTCAAAAATTAATCCTGTTGGCTCATTGGATCATAGGGATTCCAGGAATCAAATGAACCTGGGTCAGCTGATACAAGGCAAGTTCCCTATGCACTGTAAAAAAACAACTTGCAGGGCTTGGAGGCTACTTCTGATACAATGATTTGGGGACCTTGAAATACGGAGGATTAATAACACAGGACCTCTTGCATATAAAACATGCGCTGTAGCCTGGTTTACCAATCTGCCTGTTTTCGCATTACTTATCTTTTGAATTTTTAAGATATTTGAATCTGTGCCTTGTAATCCTGATCAGTACTAAGTGCTTTGTTTTATAGGTAGGGGATTAAAGATTTGAAGAATATTTTGAACTTAATTAAAAAGTAGTATTGGAGGAGGGTTAGGACACAACACAGCAATGCTTGGGCAGAGTCCTCTGTGTTTAGGAGTGATTCCTGGCTGAGCTCTAGAGATCTTATTTGGTGCTTGGGATTGTTCCATGTAAGGCCAGGGTCTTCCTTTATCATTTCTCCAGCCAGATAATTTGTATTTTAGGTAACTTTGTTTTTTTGGTGGGGGGGATGAGAGGAGGCTTACACCTGTCAGTGATCAGGGGTTTTGATCAGGGGTTACTCATGAGTCTACGCTCAGGAATCTTCACTCCTGGTAACTCGGGACCATTTGGGATGTAAAAAATAGAACCTAGGTCAGCTGCATGCAAAATAAGCACCTTATCTGTTGTAAGTGGATTTTTTGTTTAGATTTTGTTGTATATTTTAAACTGAAATCTTTGTAGAAAACACCTGATTGTTTATATGGGGGGAGCCTCGGTTGGAAAAAATGTCTGTGCAAATTACTTTTCTATATGTTAATTTGTGTCTTTATTTTTAGAGGAAATTAAGGAAGCAACAGTTATACTGTGTTTGCTTGTAGGTAAATATAAAATGTTTGTGTGGGGATGACAGCTTCTGGAAATGAAGTTGGTAATTATATGATGGTAAGAACTATCAGTTTTCTAAGAATATAATCGAATAGAGATTTTAATGGCATATATGTGCAAAATTTGTTAAAATAGGATTATCTCGTGAATTAAGGACACTGACCAAAACGTTCCAGATGATTTCATTTTAAGCAGATGTAGATCCAGTTGATAGTTGCACAGGTTATGAAACTGTCGTGTTCTTCACCTACTAAAATAAGACACATGCCGGGCAGCCAGAAGCTCCCAGTGTTGGTGAATTGAGCAGAATTGGGGAGGGGGGGGGTGCTCAGGTAAAAGTAGAAAAAAACTTCATTTATCATTATCCTTAAGAAATATTAAACATTGGTAGTGTGAACAAAGGAAAACAGTCTCAGGCATGAGTTAAGTAAGCATGGCATGCAAGACATTGGCATCATCAGATCAGTTTGGATGAAATACAGCGTATTTGAATACATTCGTAGGAAACAGGAATGGTAGTTGGGTTAGTTGTTTTGTTTTGTTTTGTTTTGCTCTCTGGGCCACACCTTGTGACACTCAGGCATTATTCCTGGCTATGCACTCAGAAATCACTCCTGGTTGGGGGGACCATATTGGGATTGAGGGATCCAACCAAGATCTGAAATGGATCAGCTGCGTGCAAGGCAAGTGCTCTACCACTGTGTTCTCGCTCTGGCCCCCAGGGTTAGGTTAGGTTAGGGTTAGGTTTTAAAAACATTGCAGGAGATTGGAATTTTGTCCAGTGGTGAGAACCAGCTGATATTTAGTAATAAAAATTCAAGAGGTTGTAAAAGGCTTAGTAGTTGGGGTTCTGTTCCATTTCAGTGCTTCATTGCTCTGTTGCTTTCATTGCTTCTATATTATTTTGTCTTTATCCTGAAGTTGAATCCCATTACTTGGAAGATTGGAGTTGCTTAGGGTAATGACGTGAGATAGAAACGGAAGGCTGTAGGGGCTGGAGTGATGGCACAGTGGTGGGGCATTTGCCTCGCACGCGGCTGGCTCAGAATGAATAGAGGTTCGATCCTCCCTGGCGTCCCATATGGTCCCTCAAGCCAGGAGAGATTTCTGAGTGCATAGCCAAGAGTGACCCCTGAGCGTCACCGGATGTGGCCCAAAATTCCCCCCCCCCCCCAAAAAAGAAAAAGAAGAGGAAGGCTGCTGTAAGCTTGTTAAATCCTTGTATGATATGGAAGAGTGATTTGAATTTATATTAAGGTCTTCTATGTGGTTTTGCTTAGAGTGCATACTTTCAGTATGTGAGGCTCTGACAATCCCTGGTATCACAATGTAACAAACTGCAGCAAAGATCAAATAGAAAAGAAGAAAAAAAAATTAGGTTTAGGTACGGTATTGGGATTGAGCCAGGAAGAAGAAAATCTTAGATAAAGTGGGATGTGGGTTTAGGAGCAAGTTTTACTTTAAAAAAATTGGAAGAGAATTGGTGTTGGGGGAGGAGTATGTCAATGTTCAAGTTGATATAATAGGTTTTCCCACTGTTAAATATTAGCTGTTCTGCTAGAGGAGTTGTGTAGAGTTGCTGCTTATTCACTCACATGAAGAATGTTTTAAATTCTAATACTTCATGCAGTTCAGTCTAAAACATGTTTGAGAATCATGTAACAACTTTGATAATCCATACAAGAATAATATGAGTGTGGCATTGGTATTTTTATCTTGTCAGGTGATTTTAGTATGCAGTAAACTTTGGGATCCGCAGAGTAGACTATGAACTGTGAGGACATGCTTTCTTTTTTATCTTGGTGTATGTCAGGAGTCCTCAAACTAGTACCAGTGGATGGATATATATATATATATTTTTTTTTTTTTTCTTTTTTAAACTATAGTTTGGCCCTCCAGTGGACTGAGGAAAGGTGAACTGGCCTCCATTTAAAAAAGTTTGAGGATCCTGGTTTAGGTTGTATTTTCTAGTGAGTGGGTAAGTAAGCTTAGGACATGTTTCATTCATCTTTGTGTGTCTCTCGCTTCTTCACATAGTTGGAGTTTATGAATTGTCTGCTTAAATGAAACTTTGAGAATACCAGGATTCAAATGAAAATTGCAGTTTATAATAATAGCATGAACTGTGATGTTTTGTTTTACAGATGTTTAATTCTGGTATTTTTATCTGTTCACTGTTTAATCAGTGTATCTTGCTATTTAAAGTTACACTAATTTTAAGGTTATATGTCTATTTTTTTTTTTTAAGACTGGAGTTGTCAGTCTTTTGTGGAGCAGATCATGATCTTAACTGTTTGATACTCAAGTGAACTAAAAAAGACTATTGCTGGCAGTGTATTTTTTTATATTCTGTCACATGTCCCAATTTTTCAGTGTTTAAAATGTTAGTGACTTTTAATTTATAGCTCAGTATCTTTTTTTCCTTTGTTTTTTTGGGCCACAGCAGCTATGTTCAAGAGTTACTCTGGACTTTTCCAAGGTCACTCCTGGTGCAAGCAGCATGTATTCAGTCTTTGAGTTATCTCTCTAATCCTGTATCTTAATTGTTTAGAACATTGGGATTGGAATGGCTTATAAATGATGAGTCTTACTGTTCTTGTATTTATTACATTTTTTGCTTTCCCTTTTCACCAGTAGGTAAAACTTTTTCATGGCACTCTGTACTACTTTTTATTCTTTAAGAATTTTTGATTTTCTAAACTACTGGTAGCTAAGTTAAAATATTTACCTTTTCTTGTGCGGGGGGGGGGGGGGTCACACCTGGAAGCTCACAGGGGCTCTATGCTCAGAAATTGCTCCTGGCAGGCTCGGGGACCATATGGGATGCCAGGTTTCGAACCACCGACCTTCTGCATCTAAGGCAAATGCCCTACCGCTGTGCTCTCTCTCTCTCTCTGGCCCCCATATTTACCATTTTTAAAAATTACCAGATTCAAGTTATTTTTATTTGCTTAGCTTGTAAATTTTGTTCAATAGTGTGAAATGGAATTGTCCTGGTTCTCATTTGCTATTCATTGTATTCTTTGTATGAAGGTTAAGCATGCTAATAATAGGCTCCTCTTTCACCCTGTATCCATGGAGATTGTAAAGTGACTAGTATCTTGTATTCCCTATGCTACCTTGCACCATCCTAATTTTTGTATTGAAGTAGTCATTAAATAAGTATATGAAAAGACTGTTGGAGGGAGGGCAGAGACAATACAACTGGTAGGCTGCTTGCTTTGAGTGAGTGTAGCCATGATTTGATCCTTTCCCCCTGCATAGCATTTAGGCCCAAAGCACTGCCAGGACTAAACCCTGAGCACTGCTGGATCCAGCCCAGAAACAGATAGACAAAAAGCTTCATTTAAACAAGTGAATAGAAAATATTATCACTAAGAAAGAATTTGATTTGAAATGGCAAGGAGTGGGCTCTTTAAAAATGTTGAATTTACAAAGCTTCATTACTAATTATATGTATGTAACTTCAGTAAATTGCTTATAAAATAATCTATCTTCAATAAAAGAAAAAAGCTTTCCCTGTAGTGGTGATTGTACTGTTTCATTAATGGTACTGGATATGATTTCTTTAATCATAATTAGTGTTTTTAAGGTATTTACAAATCCCATCCAGTTTTTAAATACCTGTTGTTTAGAGAAAAGCAAGAATTCAGTGAAAATAGAGTTTAGAAAAAATAAGTGAACAAATCTGTGTTTTATGTTGCTTGACTCAAAATCTCTGGAAATCTTGTTAAAATGCACCTTACCATTTAATTTGTTGTAAAGCCTGAGCTTGTGCCTTTCTAATAAGTTTTTGGTCAATGATTATTTCCACCAGATAGCTTCTCTAGTAAAGCACACTTTGGATTAGCAAGATTTAAATATGTGTATGGGGTTTGGGAAGATTTTCAAAGGTCTAGAGCACATACTTTGCATGTTGGAGCCCAGGGTTCATTCCCTGAGACTACATGCCCCCATGCGAGTAGTTCAGGACTAGACCCAGCTCACTGCCAATGTGGTCTCTCTTCCCAAACAAATATGTGAGTAGTAAAAACATCTAATATAGATATTCTTACACTTAGAACATGTTATGTGGCATTTACTATTCTAAGTATTTTATAAAAGCTCTCTGAAGTAGATGGTATTAATACAGATTTATAAAAGATAAGTCTTGCTCCATAAGAAATCAAATAAGGTGCTCAGTCATTTACCAACAACTGTGAGAGTTAGTAGTTGATTGGTAGAGATTTGAACACTGAGGTCTGCTTTTTCAGCTTTTGTACTACTACTAGACTTCTGCTTACAAACATGAGAAGCAAAAAGTTACACTCTGATCTGTTAAATTAGAAGTTGGTGGGGGGAGTGAAGACATCTGTTAGTTTAGTAGAGATGTTCTTTATATTTCATAGTTTGGCTCCTGTTGAAAGTCATTTCCGAGTTTATGCTGTATTCTGTTATATGAAGAAATGAATTTTTTTGAGGTCTTTAAGACTAATTTTTAATGGTGTACCTTGGAAAAAGTGAAGTTTACATAACTGGTCAAATGTGTAAAGTGACACACACTCCCAGATAACAAATGCAGGACTTTGGGAAAAAAACTCAAGTATTATATGTGGGAGGAAAAGGCCATTAGGGAGGGTGAGAGGGAAACTGCTGACATTATTGGTGACAGGAATGCACATTGGTGAAGGTTGTTGTACATTGTATGACTATCTTACTCATGAACAACTTTATGACAAAAGAAACATGTAGCATGTACAAACTTGTAACTGGTGTTTAAATAAAAAAAAACCAAATATTTTTAAAATATGATATGAAAATACTTTAATGCTACTTTTGATTTTGGTAAACACTGGATGTTTATGTAAGTACTCAGATTTTAGCAGATGTCTTTCAAAGATTTCAGAGACTAAGAATCAGTTAGCAGACCAATAAAAGTGGAAGAAATGACCTTTAAACTCAGAACCAATGTTTTTACTTTATTTAACGAAAGTGCATCACATAGTTGGCATAATTGACCATAATACATTGTTTACAGCTGAGAGAGGAAAGTTATTTTAAAAAGAAAGAAAAAGGAAGAGAAGATAGAAAATTTTAAAAACAAAAGTACAGGGGCCGGGCGGTGGCGCTAGAGGTAAGGTGCCTGCCTTGCCTGCACTAGCCTTGGACGGACTGCGGTTCGATCTCCCGGTGACCCATATGGTCTCCCAAGCCAGGAGCGACTTATGAGCACATAGCCAGGAGTAACCCCTGAGCATCACCAGGTGTGACCCAAAAACCGAAAGTACAGTAGCAAGCAATTCGTGAAAATTACCGTATCTCCAATGAAGTCATTAATACAGTGGTGGAACATTTAGTAAGCTTTTATTTTTAGTTCTCCATTCTGTTAAATCATTGTGTTCCCATAAGGATGACAGCATCAAACAAATGAAGTTGTCTAGAAATTCAAAACACTATTACTTATTCTGTGGCTTTTAGGGGTGTGTTCTCAGATGCCAGCTCTCCTGGAAGGAGAGGGATGCAGGGGAGGGAGAGTTGGAGTAGTTGCCCACAATTGCTCCATAAAATCCTTGGTGATATAAGCCCAAACGCCAACATACCTGAAGTTTGTTCAGATTGGTGTCCCCGAAGAGAAATGTAAAGGGTAGTGAAGCAGGGCCAGAGGAAAAACAGTGATTCTGGTCATTTTGGATTGAAATTGAGTTGTGTGAGCCCAAGGAACAGGGTAGCCAGGACAAAAAAAAAAGGCACTGTTGATCAGCAGCTCTGGGAATGGTTGTGGGCAGTGTTTATACTAAAAAAACATCATTTTGAACAGAACTGAAGTAAGTGATACAGCACAGTGTGGCTGGGAGAAAAAAATGGACTTTTAACTGGTAGCAATGGGAACAGCTGTAGGTGGGATGTGTACTAAAAATGTGCCATTTTGAACTGAACTGAGATGAGTGAGTGCAGGCATGAGTGTAACTGAACATTTCTAGTCAAGAAGCCCCACTACAGCACATGAAAAACAACAACACTAAAAGGGTCACATGGGAAAACAACACAGCACCCCACCACACCTTGTGACTGAAGATGCTAGTTCTGAAGACTCAAATAATATCAACCACCTACATAACTTCTCTGATCAGGACTTTAGAGAGAATGTTAAAGATCGTAAAACCATAAAATGGACAGCTCATTAGACTCAAGAGGATATGAGAGTAGAAATAAGAAAACTTTAAACAGAAATATGAGGATTGAAAAACATTGTAGGTAAAACGAAAACCTCAGTGGAAAACCTCAGGAACAGAGTAACTACTGCTGAGGACAGAACCCGTGAGATGGGAGATGAGCTGAATAACACCTCCATTCAACATAAGAAACTGGAAGAGTCTTAAAATAATGAACAGACAATGGAAAATATCTTCAAAATAAGTGAATAGACAACAGTGAATATTTGATATAAATTTAACAGGAACAACATAAGAATCATTGGGGTTTCAGAGGGCCAAGAAAGCAACCCCTGTGAAGAAGCAAGAGTCAAAGACATCATTGCTGAGAAATTCCCAGAGCTGAAGAATGCTTACATCCACAATCTGGATGCCTGAAGAGTACCAGCTAAAATAGATCCAAATCAAAGCAAAACCGCAAAATCTAAAAGGAAAATTATATACAAAGACGCAAATTTAAGATTTAAAGTAGATTCATCAATAGCAATCCTCCAGGTTCAAAGGCAGTGGTGGGATATAGTGAAAAAATTCAAAGAAAGAAATGCTTCACCAAGAATACATCACCAGCCAGGCTTTCATTCAGGTTTGAAGTACAGAGCTGCATGGATAAATAACAGATTAGAAACTTTACAGAATCAAAAAAAGATCTGAAGGGTATACACTAAAGCAAAGTGAATCCCACAAACCCACCATAATTCTACAAAAAGATGATACAAAATCCCAGGACAATTTCTTTCAGTGTCATTGGAGTGGACTAAGTGTACCAGTTATGAGGCACACTTACAAAGTGGATCAGAAAATCAAATCCAGCATTTTTCTGCTTGCAAGAAATACATCCGAATAGTCAGAGCAAACACAGATTCAAAAGTTGGAGGACAATTTTTCAAGCAAATTAACTCCCTTAAAAAGACCGGGGCAGAAAAGAAAAGAAGAAAATAAATATAAATGGAAACAACAACTTCAATAACCACACCAAAACATGGTTTTTATGTGGTGCTTATCTTTATTATTGGAGTGCTCACTGGATATTTTATTTGACACTTCTTTTTGTACTGTTGTGGTATTTCACCTTTTTTTCCCTTTGTGTCTCAAACCTAGGATGAGAGCCTCTAGAAGGACTTCGCCCATTTTCGGCATATTTGATTTTTTCCCCGGTTTATTACTTTTCTCTTCAAACAAAACCACATAACTTGAACTATCTAGTCCCGCTTCTCAATTAGAGGGGGAAACAAGGAAGGTACCAAGACCAAACAGATGTAAGACCACTAAGTAGTAAGCTAGGCACAGAGGGGACCGCTTACTCTAGCAACCCCGGGGACGAGGGAAGAGAATATGGAAGGTAGGACGGGAATGGAGATGGAGGGAGGACAATTCGGTAATGGGAATTCCCCTGATTTTATGTTAATATGTATCTAAAATAATATTGTCAATGATATGTAAGCCACTATGATTAAAATAAAAACTATATTTAAAAAAAAAAGAGGCTAGGGTGTCCATACTGATTCTAAACAACACAAACCTAGGACTTACAAAAGGTAACAAGAGGGGCCGGAGAGATAGCATGGAGATAGGGCATTTGCCTTTCATGTAGAAGATCATTGGTTCGAATCCTGGCATCCCATATGGTCCCCCAAGCCTGCCAGAGTAAGTCCTGAGTGCTGCTGGGTGTGACCCCCCCCAAATGGTAATAAGAGACAGAGATGGGCATTTCTTAATAATCAAGTAACATGTACATCAGGGAGACCTCACACCTAAACATTATATGCAGTAGAGAGGCCAGCAAAATAACAAAACAACTGCTAAAGATATCAGTAGCAACACAGTAATAGTGGGAGACTTTAGTACCACCCTCGTCACTTCATAGATCATCCAAACTAAAACTTAAAAGGGATATACTGGCTTTGAAGGAAAGAAATGGAAGAGATTTGTTTAGTAGATGTACATATAGGGCTTTTCATTCCTCATAGCTGGATACACATTCTTCTCCATTGCACATGGTTCTTTCTTGAAAATAGATTAGATTACATGATGGTCTATAAAACATACCTCAAAATCAAAAGGATAGAAATTGTATCAACTGTCTTTGTAGATCATCATGCACTAAAAATAGAACTGAATTACAAACAGATACAGAGAAAAAGCATCTAACACCTTGAAATTAAATAGCTCATTAATGGACAGCCAATGTCCAGAGACTATCAAAAAGGGAAATCAAAAGATTCCTGGAAAT
This sequence comes from Suncus etruscus, assembly GCF_024139225.1. Lineage (NCBI taxonomy): Eukaryota > Metazoa > Chordata > Mammalia > Eulipotyphla > Soricidae > Suncus > Suncus etruscus. Next base: position 26,222,461 of record NC_064849.1, read on the forward strand.
GAGAATGAAAACATGAATCATAATTTGAGGGACACAGCAAAAGTGGTATTGAGAGGAAAATTTGTAGCTTTGCAAGTATTCGACAGGAAAAATGAGGGCACACGTGAACAATTTATTGGCACAACTTAAAAATTGAAAAATGACCAATTAAATGAACCAAAAATAGGCACATGGAAGGAAATAATAAAAACGCAGAAATTAATTAACTGGTAACCCAAAAATCAATTCAGAAAATCAATGAAAGGAAGAGTTGGTTCTTTTTTTTTTTGAGTTGGTTCTTTGAAAAAAATAAGATTGATAAACCATTAGCAAGAATCACAAAGAAAAAGAAATAAACCAAGTCAGAAATATCATCAAAAGGCTTCCCAAAACAAAAGCCTAGACCCAGATGGGTTCACTAGTAAATTCTTTCAAATGTTTAAAGAGAACCTATTCCAATTCATTTCAGACTCTTCCAGGAAATTGAAGAAAACTCCCGACTAGTATCTATGAAGCTAACATCACCCTGATACCAAAAAACAGATACACACACAGCCTGATACAGGCTGATCTCCATGATGAACACAGATGCAAAGAATCTCAACAAAATACTAGCAAACAGAATCCAGTAACTTCGTGACCAAGTTGGATTCATCCCAGAGATGCGAGATTGGTTTAAAATATGCAAGTCAATCAACATCATACCCATATCAAAAAAAGAAAAGTAAAAATCATATGATATATTAATAGATGCAAAGGAGGCATTTGACAAGATCCAGCACCTGCTAGTGATAGTAACTCAACAAGATGGGAATTGAAGGAATTTTTCTCAATATAGTCAAGGCCATTTACCAAAGCCTGTGGCAAACATTATACTTAATGGGGATAAACTAAAAACTTATCTCAAAGATTAGTACAAGACAAGGTTGGCTCCTCTCATCACTCCTATTCAATATAGTAGTTTAAGTATTTGCTGTATCATTTAGGCAAGAATAAGATATCAAGGGCACCCACATAGCAAAGAAGTCGAACTCTCAGTTTGTAGATGGCATGATACTATATTTAGAAAATCCTAAAGACTACATAAAAGCTTCTAGAAATAATAGATTTATATAGTAAAGTAGTAGGCTACAAAATTAATACACAGTAATTCAATTTTTTTTATATACAAGTAATGAAAGAGAAGAGACATTTTAAAAAGAACCCCATTCACAGTTGTGCCTTAGAAAAATCAAGTACCTTGGAGTCAACTAAGGAGATGAAAGACCTATACAAAGAAAACTACAAAACACTGCTTTAAAAATTAAGAGAGACATTTTCACTACTCATTGACGGGGGACTGTTAACAATTAAAATGGCAGTATCTCCCAATGAATTGTATCAATTTAATGCAATCCTTATGAGAATATCCATGATTTTTTCTTTTTTTTTTTCAAAGAAGTGGATCAAACACTTGAAATGTATTTGGAACAGTAAATATCAATGAATAGCTAAAGAAGTTCTTGGGGGAAAGAAGATTGCAAGCATCACTTTCCCCAACTTTAAGTTCTACTATAAAGCATTCATTAAATCAGCATGGTGCTAGAATAAAGACTGATCCTCAATTTTACAATCAATCCTTGATAAAGATTATAATTATAAAACTGGTTTATAAATTAATCTTTGATAAAGGTTCAACAAATACAGAGTGGAACAAGGAAAGTGTTCAAGTGATGTTGGGAAACTGGTCAGCTTTTTCTTTTTCTTTTTTTTTTTTGTAAAAAAGTGAACTCAGATATCTAACACCATGCACTAATGTCAATTAAAAATTTGATTAAAGACCTTGATATCAGAGCTTAAGGTTAAGGTTAAGGTACATAGTGGTAAACATAGGCAGAACTCTGACATTGAAGCTCATGGCATCTTCAAGGAAGAAACACCACTGGCCAAGAAAGTGGAAGCAAAGAGAAATAGGGCTACATTAAACTTACAAGTTTCTTCACTCCAAAGGGAAGTGTTTCCTTTAAGGGAAATAGTGACTTGAAAGAAAAAAAAATGGAATGACAAACTTCTTTTACCCACCACCATCAGATAAGTTATACAAGGCACTGGCAGAATGTAGCAAGAAGATAAAAACATCTAACTCTATCCAAAAAAGGGAGAGAAGAAATGAACAGACATTTCCTCAAAGAAGAAATACAGATAGCCAAAAGGCTCATGAATAAATACCCTACATCACTAATCAGAAAGATGCAAATATAAACAACAATGAGATATCATCTCACATCATTGAGACTGGCACGCACGCGCGCGCGCGCACACACACACACACACACACGACTAACCAGTGCGCACACACACACACACACACACACACACACACACACACACACACACACACACACACACACACACACGACTAACCAGTGCTCATTCAGATGCAGAGAGAAAGGAACACATTCATTGTTGGTGGGAATGTCTGGTCCACCCTCTTTGGAAAACTATGTTCCTCAAATGAAACCTAGAAATTCAGCTTTCATATGATCCAGCAATATTCCTACACATAGACATTTGGTACCCCAAAAATGAAGAAAAGCCCTCTGCATTCATATGTTCACTGCAGCACTATTTACAATAACCAGAATCTTAAAACAACCCAACTGCCTGGAAAACAGATGAAGGGCTTAAGAAACTTGGTACAACTATAAAATGAAATACTACACAGCTTTTAGAAAAATGAAGTCATGTGATTTATTTTACCTGGATGGATATGGAGATTATTACTACAAGAAAAATGAGTTGGAGAGGGATAGATATAGAATAATCTCATTTGTGGGATATAAGAAAAATAAAAGATAATATGATAATACCCATCAACAGTAGAGATGAGGGTCAGGAGGAGCAGTCCATTGTAGGAACCTTGCCACAGAAAGTGGTGAATGCAGTTAGGCTAATTAATGGTCCACTGTGACAGTGATAGTTGGAACTGATCTCTCTGTACAAGAACTCAGGGCCAAAAGTATATAAAGTGATATCCCTTCATTAGCAATAGTGCAAACCACAATGTTAAAAATGAAAGGAATGAGAGAAGTTGGGAGAAGGAGAAATAAAATGCTTGATCAAGAGGTAGGTGAAGAAGGGTGGATGGGAGAGAAACGGGATATTGATAGAGGGAAATGTGCATTGGTGAAGGGTGGTGTTCATTTTTGATCGAAACTCAAACCATGAACAATTTTGTAACTACAATGCTTAAATAAAGTAATTATATATTAAAAAAACAAACAGGTTATTCTGGGTGATGGATGCAGCAGGCATAGCTTCATGGTTGGGTCTTGGCCTGCCTCTCTCCTGAGATTGCCTTCTTTGTGTTGCGTCACTGGTATACCATAATTTTTCATGGCTTGGTTTACATCTCTTTCGAGAAGAGTGAGACTTTGGAGCTGGCTGGGTGTGAACAGGGAGACTGCATTTGAGGGTGTGGCTACAACTCTAGAACCAGTTTTTAATCAAGGGGAAAAATGTCTTAAATTGTTTTACTAAACATCTTAGTGGAATATGGAATTAAAAACCTTTAATCATTTAAATTCGTATGATACGAGGGAGATGTAGGCCAGCTGGATGGGTTAAGCATAGTCCTAGTTAGTAACTCCCCTAGGCATTGTCTGGAAATTCCAATTTTATTGTTTTGACTCTTGTGTGAATATTAAAATACTATAGCTTTCTGGGTAGGTTTTATAGTTGGTAGTATTTATAATGCCTCTATTGTAATACTTAAAGGATGTTGTCTTAGTATCCTTTTTTGATATCCATATAATTTATGCCTCATTTATGATTTTATATGTATTGTATATATTAATATAAAATACTAAATATAAATTTATATACTTTGTGATGGATCTGCTTGGGGGTTAAATATTGACCTGGTTTTGAGACTTCTAGAAAGGTTCTCAATTCTAGTCCATATCATGATTATGTGACACAGTCTAATTCAGTTTTAGCTGTTGATATATATGTATATGTGTTATCACCGAGATATTTAATTAGAATTGACTGGCAGGAATTTGCCTTAACTATTAAAATTTTGTGTCGATTTAAATTAATGATCAAAATTAAGGCATATTTTCAAGTATTGGGAGTATAATTTATTTTTAAATTATTTTATTTGAACATGGTTACAAGGTTGTTCATAATACAGCTGGGTTTTTCTTTTTTTCCACCACAATTGTATATATATTCCCTTCTCTCCCCCCACCTCTGGGGCAAACATTTTTCTTCTTTATAGCTCTCTCTTTCTTTTTTTTTTTTTCTTTTAGACACTCCTTTTTGTATTGTTGCTGAAGGAGTATCATGCCTATCATTCTATCTTCTTTCAGTACCTAGTTCTTGCCTAGAGTATAATGATCCCTTCTCTACTCTTAACTGCACTCCCCCACTATTTATGGCAAGCTTACATAGGTCCTCCTGGCCCTCATCTGTTGTCTTTGGATAGTAATATCATGGGAATATTATTATTGTCCTTCAATTCAGCTAAGAACTACTGGCTGAGAATTAAGTCTCTTTGTCATTCTCTAAAGATTTGGAAGCTTTTAGTCTTATACTCCTGTTAGATACTCTCCTATTAATCTCTGTTCCATCCTTTATCAGTAATTTTGTTGATTTGAGAGAGTGTTGCTTCTTGGATGGACTTGGAATCAGTGAACAGGGTTTATTTCAGTGTTGAAGAATAAAGCTTTTCTTTTTATTAAGTAATTTTACTTTATGGTAAGGGTTTGACGGAAGACTGGAAGAGCACTATGAATGAATGCTGTTGTATGCCAATTTGAATTATTGCAAAATATCACTGTATCACTCTTAGGATTTAGGTTACTTTATGTATAAAGGTTGTGCCATTATATCTTAGTTTATTTTATAATTAAAGCCTGATGTGACTTGAGAAACATAATATTGTGCAAGCTTTAATAAAATTTTATAATCAAAATTGGTCTTTAATTTTAGAATTCTGTGAATTATGTATATGGTCCATGTGTAGATTTCATCTAGTGGTTATCATAATGTAGATTATTTCCTCACTCTGATAATTGTTTATATTTGATTATATTTTTCTCTTTTGACTCATATCCTTCTCTCAATCCTAATACCTGATAAACACTGATATGTTCTTTCAGTGTATTTCTGATTTGTTTGGAATGTTGTATCATAGTTTAAATTCAGCATTTCTTTAAATTGTTGGTTAAATAGTTAAATAGTGTTAAATTAGTTCAAGTTCCTCTATGTTTTTTTAGTTTGTTCCTCTTTATTGCTGAGCCATACTCAGTGGTTCTGTATGACTATACCACTGTCCACTAGGTTCTATTTGATTTATTAGTTATGAATAGAATTGTTGTGAACATTTTTGTGTAGATTTTATGTGAATTTAACTTTTGACTTAAATGCCTAGGAATGGAATTGTTGGGTCATATGATAAATGTATATTTAATTTCACACAATATTGCTAAATGTTTCCTGTGGGGCTGTGCCATTTTGTATTTTCCCCAGCTATGAATGAAAGTTTCATTGCTCTAATCATTGATGATAATTGATATTATCAGTATACTTTATTTACTTTTGGTTTTTGGGCCACACCTGGTGACACTTGGGTTTAATCCTGGCTATGCGCTCAGAACTCACTCCTGCTTGAGGGGGACCATATGGGATGCTGGGGGATCAAACCGCGGTTTGTCTTAGGCTAATGCAGGTAAAGCAGGCACCTTGCCGCTTGCACCACCACTCCAACCCCTGTATTTTGTTTTAGTTAAAAGCAGTATGATGTGATGTTCAATTGTCATTTAATGAATTTTTAAGTGCAAAATTGCCTTTCTATATTCAAGACAGCTAGCCTTTTTTTGAGTTATTTACTAAGCTGACAAAGAGTTGATTTTGTTTTTAGTTGTTTGCTATTTTCTTCCAGAGTTTTTGGAACATTTTAACATAAAACAGTAGCTTTTAATTTCTGTAACGTTCAGTACATTTTCATTTGTTTTTGGTAATTTAATATTGGAAGTTCCTTAAGATTGCAAATGATATCTTTTATTACATCATTCTATTAACTCTTTGAATTTCTGTGGTGCATTGGAAATCATTATTTTCTTCAAGTTGTTTTTAAATGTAACTTCGTCCAACAATTTCTTACAATTTTATGGTATTCTTTGCCTTTTTGTTTTTCTTTTATGCTTTTGGCAATGTCACATTGGAAGTTGCTTAAAATTGTAAATGGCATCTTTCATTACATTTTGTTCTATTAACCCTTTTATTGAATTTTTTTGGTGCCTTGGAAATATTACTCATTTTGCATAAAAGTATTTGTGTCCTAAAAAAAAGTATTTGTGTCCTAATTCTGTCATTAAGCAACATAGATGACTATCATTTGAAATGGTGAACATATTTGTCTTGAAGTTCAAGGGCATTGCTTTGTGAACCAGAATAAATAACTTGATATAGACTAGTGATTTTTCTATGATAAATTTAATAGAATGATTGTAGTGATTCATTATTAAAGCTTTTTAATGACCTCTTTTATACTAATACAAAAGAGAAAGGCATTTTGAACCCTGATTTCTCCTATTTATTGGGAGAAAATGTTGTAATTCCTCTCAGTCTATAGTTTTTCATGTTTTTCTGCCAAATGTTTATCATTTTAGGTTTTTTGCTATTTGTATATCTAGGTACACAGGCTTAGTTTGTTTCTCAAAAAGAAAAAAAATTTAGTTGGGAGAGTCTTTCCCAACCTTCCCCCCAAAGTTGAACTACTACTACAGATTATCTGTGGTAAAGGATATTTTGAGATAGATGAGATAGATGGTGTCTGTTTAGTTAGGCTTAAGGTATTGAGGATTAACCTACATATAAAGGATTGGTATGCTGTGAGTAACTGTATAATTTAGCTGTCTTAAAGTGTTGTGGCAACTTATAAGACAAATAATGACTTTTTCATGGTAAAGATAAAACCAAAATCCAAATTCTTTTTTCTAACTTAAATAAAATCTTTTAATTAGACTGATTGAAGAAATACCAGTAGTAAAAGTTCTTATTAGAGAAGGTAGCAGTTTGCTTGTGTACTGTAGAAAGGAAGTCTGAATAATTTGATCAGGATTGTATTAGGAAGGCATTTTGCTTTACTCTCCAATAAAATTTTGATGTAGTAGGCAGAGCCTGAAAAGTTTTAACAAATTGAAGGTGGATTGTGTTGTTGAAGGGTGGAGATATTAGGGTCTTATTTTCAATTCTAGGCATAGGAGATAAACACAGAAGGTTGGAATCTTTTTGCTGTGGAAGCTATATTTTAGTACCGTATTTGCCGGCGTATAAGACGACCCCCTAATTTTGCAGTTAAAACATAGGTGTAGGCCTATATTTGCTGTATCAGACAGAACGTTCCTGTGCTGCAACTGTATGTATCACAGTGAGCCAATCACAACAAGCAAAGGTTCAAAGGTTATAATAGACTTTCTCTCTGACTCTGGCCAATCTCAGCAGGCTTTTTACAGTGTAGATTCCGGTACAGAACACTGTCTAATTTGCATGCATAAAAAGCCTGCTTGGATTGGCTGAGTTAGAGAGGCAGTCCAAGCAGCCTTGCAGTGATTGGTGCAGGATCGAGTTGGAAAATTTGTTTTGTGGCAATATTCAGGCAATTTTCGTTTAGCGGCATATTGAAACATTTTTCGGGATATATTCGGCAGATAAGACGACCCCCGATTTTCGGTTGACTTTTTTTTTTTGTTTCAAAAGTCGTCTTATATGCCGGAGTAAAAGAGCAAACTTGTAATTTTATAGTGTGATAGGGATGAGAACTATGGAGAAAAATATTAGGAGTGGAGATAGTTTGTGGTTTGTAAGACAGTGTGAGAGAAGGCTTCTCTTTGTGGAGGTGCAACTTAAGCTTGACTGTTTAGGTGAAGAAATCAAAGAAGAAATGGCACAGCATATTTGGTACCCACTGAGTGCCAGGTGCAACCTTGAGTGAGTCTTTAAAGCAGTCAAAGTGGATGTGATTTCACAAATAAGAACAAAGGTTAAATTATTTACCTTGGTCATACAGAGTATTAGGATGCTAGAGTTTGAGCCCAATTAGTCTGATTCCTAAATCACTGTTCTTAGTCATTCTTTAAACATGGGGAAGGATTAAAAAATAAGAAATTTAGTTGGAGCAATACCAGTTTAATATAGTTAATTGTAAGTAAGGATTTCATTCTGTGTCCCTTAAGTTACTGAAAAGTTGAAAAATGCCCAGGAAGTAAGTTGTTTTTATGTTTCTGAAAGTTGTGAGGTGATTCTGGTCTACATTTAACACATTTGATAGTTATCTGTTTCTAAGTAATACTTTAGCTTAAAATATTTCGACTGGCCTATAACATTTTTTGATTTAAAATAGTGCTGAATGGCATTATTTACTGAACAGATATGTGTGTATGTATACAAGCATGTATTGTACATGTATGCTTATAAACAAACTGATGAGCTCTTCTATTAATAGGTGCGGGAAGATGTACTAAATTCATTGAATAACAACTTCCTTCAAACGCTAAATCAAGCTTGGAATGATCATCAAACAGCTATGGTGATGATTAGAGACATACTAATGTATATGGTAAGTGTTGTTACTTCATTGTTCTTTGGGGGGGGACTTCCCAGGATCACTGTAGTGGGGTGAAAGTAGGAGAGGGATGGAGTTGCTGTCATATGTAGATAGCAAACACATGTTTTCATTGCCTCTCAGCCAGACACAGCAGTTCAGTGGAGGATTTTGTGCTACTCTGACTGGGAACACCAGGGATTACTTGGGTTACTATGGTGCTGTTTAGGGCTTCCCTTAGTGATGCTGCAAGGATCTAACCATTGTTATCTGCTTATGTCTTTAACTATTGGACCATCTCTCTGATAATATTTTGTTGTTTCTAAAGGTTAGAACTCAGTTGTTCTCTTATACTGAATAGAGTAGAAGCAAAAGAAAAAATAACTTTTCTCGGATTCTAGCACTTAAGCTTCAAAATGAGAAGTATTGAAGAGGCTTTTTAATATCTTGTTGGATAAAAGTGGTTAAATGATAGTATTAGAGATGAAATTAGATAATTTGTTAAAGTCTGGTGGTTTTATGTAATTGGTAACATGTTATTTTAATATATTTTATGTAATTGGTAACGTTATTTTAATATAAATGCTATTGTAATAATAGCTACCATCTTTTTCTCCTAGTAATAAATTTTCTGTATGTATATTTTTTATATCTACACATGTACACATACATTTTTTAATCTTACTATTTTTTGTCAAGAACAGTTTGGAAAATATTGACTTGAACTAAGCTGTCAGTAGCTTTTCATAATAGTATATTGTAAGATGAACCTAAGTCTGAGAACTTAATCAAAATTGGGACTTAGATGTCATTTTCTTTTCACTTTTTTTTTTCACATTCAGCCTTATGTAATATAGTGGTTGAGCTTATTCTAATTCTTTCACTTAATTAAATAAAGTAGTGCTCTGAAAGAATTTCCAATCAACCAAGTGTTTTTTTATGTTGATGGAA